>NC_053025.1:96707724-96721679 GCF_003073215.2 Triticum urartu
GATCCCTCGAGGATTAAGCCCACCAAAACGACCTTTAAAGGCGTAATACCAGGTGTAGAGGCCAACTGTACAGGCTCAGTCACACTCGAAGTGGTCTTCGAATCCCCGGATAATTTCCGAAGCGAAGAGTTAATCTTCGACATAGTCCCGTTTCGCAGTGGTTATCACGCACTGCTCGGGCGAACCGCATTCGCTAAATTCAATGCGGTACCGCACTACGCATACCTTAAGCTCAAAATGCCAGGCCCTCGAGGAGTAATTATGGTCAATGGAAACACCGAACGCTCCCTCCGAACGGAGGAGCACACGGCGGCCCTTGCAGCGGAAGTACAAAGCAGCCTCTCCAGGAAGTTCTCCAGTCCGGCCACTAAACGACTGGACACCGTCAAGCGCGCCCGAAGTAACCTACAACAAGACCACCTGGCACGATCCGAGCAGGCGTAGCAAGGTGGCCCCGACCCCAACCCTCGCAAAAAGGCGATGCCAGTACTTCGCGTACATAACTACGCTCTAGAGATACCATGGGTACAGAGGGAGGGGCACCATCACGGCAGGCCCAAAACACGGCTTAAACCGTACCAGGGGCTGCCGATTTTTTTAATTTTCTCTTACTTTCAGGACTCCATCCTTCAGAAGGCCTGTCCGGCAATTCAATTGCCGCACAAACGATGCAACAACTAGGGAAGCATACAAGCCATGCCGCATTACGGAACTCCCAGGTGGTCTCTATCATGAGCAGTATACCTGTTTCGCATACTATTCCGCAGCCTGCCCCTAGAGCAGCCATATTAAATAGTCCAACTTTTTGTTTATCGCATTACTTGTATCGTTCTGCCTTGATGTAGGATCTAGAAGTAGATGTGTCTAGAGGGGGGTGATTAGACACTTCATGCTAAAGTTGCAATTTTTAAGCTTTTTCGGTTTAAGTGGAGTTTAGGCACAATTACAATCACACACAATACATATCAAGCAAGCATGCAAAGAGTATATGAGCAGCGGAATGTAAAGCATGCAACTTGCAAGAATGTAAAGGGAAGGGTTTGGAGAAATCAAACGCAATTGGAGACACGGATGTTTTTCCCGTGGTTCGGATAGGTGGTGCTATCCTACATCCACGTTGATGGAGACTTCAACCCACGAAGGGTAACGGTTGCGCGAGTCCACACAGGGCTCCACCCAAGGGTAATGGTTGCGCGAGTCCACACAGGGCTCCACCCACGAAGGGTCCACGAAGAAGCAACCACCCACAAAGGGTCCACGAAGAAGCAACCTTGTCTATCCCACCATGGCCATCGCCCACACAGGACTTGCCTCACTAGCGATAGATCTTCACGAAGTAGGCGATCTCCTTGCCCTTACAAACTCCTTGGTTCAACTCCACAATCTTGTCGGAGGCTCCCAAGTGACACCTAGCCAATCTAGGAGACACCACTCTCCAAGAAGTAACAAATGGTGTGTAGGTAATGAACTCCTTGCTCTTGTGCTTCAAATTATAGTCTCCCCAACACTCAACTCTCTCTCATAGGATTTGGATTTGGTGGAAAGAAGGTTTGAGTGGAAAGCAACTTGGGAAGGCTAGAGATCAAGATTCATATGGTAGGAATGGAATATCTTGGTCTCAACACATGAGTAGGTGGTTCTCTCTCAGAACATATGAGTTGGAATGGTGTGTGTGTTCTGATGGCTCTCTCCACGAATGAAGAGGAGGTGGAGGGGTATATATAGCCTCCACACAAAATCCAACCGTTACACAGTTTTCCAATCTCGGTGGGACCGAATCAATAGGCTCGGTCGGACTGAAAATGTAAACCTAGTGACCGTTAGTGATTTTCGGTGGGACTGACATGCAACTCGGTAGGACCGATATGGTTAGGGTTTGGGCATAACGTAATCTCGGTGAGACCGATTACACAAACTCGGTGAGACCGAATTTGGTAATTAGCTAACCAGAGAGTTGGTCAGGCAAACTCGGTGGGACCGATTTGCTCTTTCGGTGAGACCGAGTGGAACTCGGTGAGACCGAAAAGTTACAAAGGGGAAACACTGAGTTTACATTGCAATCTCGGTGGGACCGATTCGCTCTTTCGGTGAGACCGAAAAGTTACGAAAGGGAAACAGAGAGTTTGCAACCCCATCTCGGTGAGACCGAGATCCTTATCGGTAGGACCGAATTGCTAGGGTTTGGCAGTGGCTAATGACAAGTGAAACTCGGTGGCGCCGGATAGGAAGAATCGGTAGGACTGAGTTTGTCTTAGGGTTTAGGTCAAATGTGGATATGGGAAAGTAGTTGAGGGTTTTGGAGCATATCATTAAGCACATGAAGCAAGAGGCTCATTAAGCAACACCTCATCCCTCCTTGATAGTATTGGCTTTTCCTAAAGACTCAATGTGATCTTGGATCACTAAAATATAAAATGAAGAGTCTTGAGCTTGAAGCTTTAGCCAATCCTTTGTCCTTAGCATCTTGAAGGAGTTCCCACAACCTTTAGTCCATGCCACTCCATTGTTGAACTTATCTGAAGCATGCTAGATAGAAATATTAGTCCAACAAGAGATATGTTGTCATCAATTGCCAAAACCACCTAGGGAGCACTTGTGCTTTCAATCTCCCCCTTTTTGGTAATTGATGGCAACATACATCAAAGCTTTAGATAAGGATATAAAGAATCAGCAAGTAAAGCTTTGGAAGGACATGTAACAAGCATAGGCTCCCCCTACATGTATGCACTCATGTAAATATGAAATATAGAGGCATGTGAGAGCATAACCATGACAGAGTAGGCAATGTGTTACATGCATCTTGGCCATATGCATCAGAGCAAAAGATTATCAAGGAAAATACCTTCATTCTCATGAGTCCTTCTTGCAAACAGTATGTACATAAGCAAGAACTCCTCATACTCATGATTTTGATGCATATACTTAGCTTGTGGTCTTGAGTTGGCTTAGGATGGAATGAACCTGCACAAACAAGGTTAGATAACACAGGTACGTCCACTAGCCAGAGCAAACAAAAGAAACCACAAGAATACCAAGATTGGGATGACATGTAGAGAGTGAGTACAAGGTACCACATTGAATTCAACATGTCCCCAAGAATAAAGATATGCAATGAATTTGACTGATTTCTTTTCCTTAGGTGTCTTGCTCCCCCTGAATCATACATGGGATATTGGGAGAAGATAGGAAACAGAAAATCAGAGCTGAAAGATATGAATAGAACTTAATTCAAATGAGCTCATATGAACATGTCTTTCCCCCAAAAAGACATGTGGCATCTCTCCTCTTGAACATCAAGCATCTGGGATCCTTGAGTATTTTCTCCCCCTTGGAGATTTCTTTCTCCCCCTTAATATATGGGATCCTTGAGTATTCTCTCCCCCTTAGTACTTTCTCCTTTGTAGGTGATAAGCTTTTGATGTGATCTCTCTCTCCCTGATGATAAGCTTTGATGTGATCTCTCTAAGCTTTGATGTGATCTCTCTCTCCCCCTTTGACATCAATTTCCAAGAAGGTTTTTACTGGAATCCGTCGAATAGGTTTGGTCCTTGAGATTCAGTACAAAGCAGGGAATAAAACTGTGATGCTTGTAGAGGACAAGATTCGTTGAGTGGAGCTGGATCAGAAGAAATATAGAATATGTGGCAAACTGTTTTTCCTGTTGTGAAATCGGTGGCACCGAGTGGCATGTTTCGGTAGTACCGAAGGGATTCGGTTGGACCGAAAATGGCAATTCGGTGAAACCGAGTTCATCACAGAGAAAAACACTTGTCACCTCAGCTCACTAGTCAAGTAAGATCTCACAAAGATTTGCAATGAATTAGCTGAAAAATTTGCAAGGAATTTGATGCAGAAATATGCAGAACAAAAATCAAAAAAGAAAAGAGTGAAAGTTTCTAGATGAAGTTTTTTTTTGATTGAAAAGGTAAGAAAAAAATATGCAAGGGACAAATGCAATGACTCAGAAAAGAACACAAGAGAACTTCATCTAGAGTTGGGCGGTGACATAGTCACCTATGTTAGAGTATATTGACTTAGGAGTCAAGTGAGGACACTTGATCGTAGGTCATACTCATCGTTTAAGCTCAAAATGGGGTTACCATTTTTCGTTTAAGCATCTTGATGTATTCACATCTTGTTGAGTTGCTTTGACTCATGGCTTGGAGTAAAGCTTCTCTAAGATGGAATAACATACCTTGGGTGGTGATGTGGTTCTTGCTCATGTGGTTGAACTTGTGTGGGTGCTCAAGGTTGATGTAGCTCATCGAGAGTTGGGAGCACCATTTGGAGTTTGAGTTCATCTACCTACATGGGTTAGTTCTTGCAAGGAAAAGCACTTGTGTATCCAAAAATGACAATCATGAAGCTTAATATAGAATTTGTCAAAGGATATGTTTGAATGGTTTTGTGCTTCCTTGTCTTCAACCATCATTGTGTAGAGTCTTGGTGATGTAGAGATCGCTCAAGATGTGAGTGAGTCGCAATCTCATGGAATTAGATTCAACCAAGCACCTACATGGGTTAGACAACATGCAAGGTGCAAATATATACAAGACATAAGATAGTTATCATAAGAAATATATCATGGATTAGTCATAAGCTCATGTCTTGCATGTATCCAATGGAGTTTCTACTCCAAGTTCGAAGCATCAATGATGTTCAATTCTCCTCTCAACCTGCAAAACACTTTCTCATCAAGTGGTTTAGTAAATATATCCGCTAATTGCTTATCGGTGCAAACATGCTTAAGATTGATGTCACCCTTAGCAACATGATCTCGAATGAAATGATGACGAACTTCAATATGCTTAGTTCGAGAATGTTGTACAGGATTATGACCAATTTTTATAGCACTTTCATTGTCACAAAGTAGTGGAACATGTTTCACATAAATCCCATAATCTTTAAGAGTTTGGGTCATCCAAAGTAATTGAGCACACATGAACCAGCGGCAATGTATTCCGCTTCGGCGGTGGATAAGGATACCGAGTTTTGTTTCTTGGAAGACCAAGACACAAGAGATCTACCAAGAAATTGACAAGTACCCGAAGTGGACTTTCTATCAACCTTGTCTCCGGCATAATCCGAGTCGGAATAGCCAACAAGATCGAAAGAAGACCTCTTAGGATACCAAATGCCAAAATTTGGTGTATGGATTAAGTATCTCACTATCCTTTTCACAGCCTTAAGATGACAATCTTTAGGAGCAGCTTGATATCGTGCACACATGCACACACTTAGCATAATATCGGGACGTGAAGCACATAGGTATAACAATGAACCAATCATAGAGCGATAAACCTTTTGATCAACCGGTTCACCATCTTTGGTCAAATCATTATGTCCACTAGTAGGCATGGGTGTAGACATACCTTTGCATTCTTGCATATTGAACTTCTTGAATAAGTCCTTGGTGTACTTTGTTTGAGAGACAAATGTACCTTCCTTAGTTTGCTTGATTTGCAACCCGAGAAAGAATTTGAGTTCACTCATCATAGACATCTCAAACTTCTCTGACATTAGCTTTCCAAACTTTTCACTAAAGAGAGGGTTAGTTGAACCAAATATGATATCATCAACATAAATTTGGCATACAAATAGTTCTCCATTAACCCTTTTAGTAAAAAGAGTAGAATCAATTTTACCAATTTCAAAACCACTTGTAGTAAGGAACTTGGTCAAGCATTTATACCATGCTCTAGGAGCTTGTTTAAGACCATAAAGAGCTTTGTGAAGTTTGTAAACATGATTTGGTTTCTTAGGATTGACAAAGCCGGGAGGTTGTTTGACATAAACTTCCTCCTCTATTTCACCATTTAGAAAAGCACTTTTAATGTCCATTTGGTACAAGGTGATATTATGGTGATTAGCATAGGCAAGTAAGATGCGAATGGACTCAAGTCTAGCAACGGGAGCATGCGTCTCACCATAGTCCATACCTTCGACTTGTGTGTACCCTTGGGCGACGAGACATGCTTTGTTGCGAACCACTTGTCCATCTTCATCTTGCTTGTTGCGAAACACCCATTTGGTACCAATGATGTTGTGGTTGTTGTCGGGCTTCTCGACCAATGTCCAAACTTGGTTTCTCTCAAGATTATGTAGCTCTTCATGCATAGCGTTTATCCAATCCGGATCTTCCAATGCTTCTTCAACCTTCATAGGTTCAATGCTAGAGATGAATGAATAGTTTTCACAAAAGTTAGCTAAACGAGTTTTTGAGCGAGTGATTCTCCCGGTTTGTATATCATTGAGGATTTGCTCGACTGGACGATCTTTGGCAATTCTTGCTCGAACTCGTGAGAGCTTTTGCTTGGGTCTTCGTTGAACATCTTCTTCATCTTGTTCTTCTTCTTGGCCTTCTTCATTGTTGACGTCGTCGTTCTCTTGTCGTGGTGGAGAAGGAGGTTGTTGATGTTCATCTTGACGTACTTCCTCGTTTTCTTCATCTTGGTGTGTCCCACTTGTGGATGCTTCCGTGTCGATTCTTGGTTCACCTTGTCGTGAAGTAGAAGCTTCCACTTGGACGGATGAAGTACTCTCCTTCACCTCCGTTGGACGAATTTTGACAATGGACAGGTCTTGAATTGCTTCTGAAGAGTCTTTGTCTCCTACATCAATTGGCAATTGCTCTACTTGCGAGCCATTAGATTCATCAAACTTCACATCTACCGTCTCTTCAACCTTTCGGGTGAAATTGTTGTAGACACGGTAAGTGTGAGAGTTTGAGCCATAACCAAGTAGAAAACCTTCATGAGATTTAGGAGCAAACTTTGAACGACGATGCTTATCAAGAATGTAGCACTTTGAGCCGAATACTCGAAAGTATCCAACTTGGGGTTTGTTACCGGTGAGAAGCCCGTATGCCGTCTTACCGAGTAGCTTGTGAAGGTATAAGCGGTTTGTTGCATGACAAGCTGTCTCAACCGCTTCTGCCCAAAAGTGCTTTGGCGTCTTGTATTCATCAAGCATCGTTCTTGCCATTTCAATGAGCGTCCGGTTCTTCCTCTCAACAACTCCATTTTGTTGAGGTGTGTACGTAGCCGAGAACTCGTGTGAAATCCCTTCTTCGTCAAGAAAGGTGTCCACATTTGCGTTCTTGAACTCCGTTCCATTGTCACTCCGAACCTTCTTGATCTTCACATCAAACTGATTTTGGGCCTTCCTAGCGAAGTTTCTGAAGATCTTCTGGACCTGCGATTTGTCATTAAGAAAGAACACCCACGTAAATCTTGAAAAATCATCAACTATAACTAGACCAAAGGAATTTCCACCGAGACTCTTGTAGGCGTTGGGACAAAAAAGATCCATGTGAAGCAGCTCGAGTGGCCTCCTTGTGGTCATGATGTTCTTCACGGGATGTCTTCCTCCAACCTGTTTACCTGCTTGACAAGCACTGCAAAGTCTATCCTTATCAAATATGACATCGTTGACTCCAAGGATATGATTTCCATTAATAAGCTTGTCAAGGTTTCTCATGCCAACGTGATCTAGTCGTCTATGCCACAGCCAACCTTTTGAGGATTTAGCAACAAAGCAAGTTTTAGGTTGTGCCTTTTTAGAGAAATCGACAATGTAAAGATCACCTCTACGCATACCCGTAAAGACCATTTTATGATTGTCTCGACGAAATACTTGGCAATCTACCTCAGTAAATAGGACATTCAAACCGAAATCAGCAAGTCTAGATACTGAAAGTAAGTTGTAGCCAAGAGATTCAACGAGCATGACATTTTGAATGGAACTATCATGTGAGATGGCCACCTTACCAAGGCCAACCACTTTACCCTTTGAATTATCACCAAAGGTGACATATTTTCGAGGGCCGTCATTTTCAGCAAGCTCACGAAACATCTCTTCATCTCCGGTCATATGATCAGTACATCCACTATCAAGAACCCATTCCTTTCCTCCTGATTCATATCCCCGAAGATTTGCCATAAGACCAAAAGGTCTCATTGCCTCATCAAGATTGAAGTCACTGTCATCATCATCATAATATTCATGTTCATCATGATCTTGTGATTCATCATTTCCTAGAGAGGGTAATTCATTAGATAAACGACCATCAAAGTGGTTACTTTTATGAATTCTTATAGCTTTGAATATGATATCATTAATGATTCCAACATCTCCTTTAGCATGCTTAAGATTGGCAAGTTCAAAAAGACATTTACCAAAACTAGGATCACTAGAGTTCATCTTACTCAAGGCAATAGATTTATGGAGAATTTCATCCAAAGTTTTCAAGGAATAATCGGGAAATCGTTCCTCAAGAAATTTCCATATGGTATAGGCACAATTGTGAGTAGGCAAACTAGCAATCAAATTTTTGGGCAATCCTCTAACGGTGAGCTCAATAGTTCTAAGATTGTGAATCGTGTCAATATCTTCATCTAGGGTAGGATGCAAAGGATCAATATGAGGTGCACAAGGGCTAGCAATATACTTGTTCAAATGATATTGATTGAAGATTACAAGCATCTCATTTTTCCACTCATGAAAATACTTTCCATCAAGAATAGGCACTCTATGTCTAAGACTCCCTAGAGTAGACACATCCATCTTCCTCCAATGGTGATTAAACCAAGGCAATGGAGACCAATGCTCTGATACCACTTTTGTAGGATCTTGAAGTAGATGTGTCTAGAGGGGGGGTGATTAGACACTTAATGCTAAAGTTGCAATTTTTAAGCTTTTTCGGTTTAAGTGGAGTTTAGGCATAATTTCAACATTCACAATACATATCAAGCAAGCATGCAAAGAGTGTATAGGCAGCGGAAGTAAAGCATGCAACTTGCAAGAATGTAAAGGGAAGGGTTTGGAGAATTCAAACGCAATTGGAGACACGATGTTTTTCCCGTGGTTTCGGATAGGTGGTGCTATCCTACATCCACGTTGATGGAGACTTCAACCCACGAAGGGTAACGGTTGCGCGAGTCCACACAGGGCTCCACCCAAGGGTAATGGTTGCGCGAGTCCACACAGGGCTCCACCCACGAAGGGTCCACGAAGAAGCAACCACCCACAAAGGGTCCACGAAGAAGCAACCTTGTCTATCCCACCATGGCCATCGCCCACACAGGACTTGCCTCACTAGCGATAGATCTTCACGAAGTAGGCGATCTCCTTGCCCTTACAAACTCCTTGGTTCAACTCCACAATCTTGTCGGAGGCTCCCAAGTGACACCTAGCCAATCTAGGAGACACCACTCTCCAAGAAGTAACAAATGGTGTGTAGGTAATGAACTCCTTGCTCTTGTGCTTCAAATTATAGTCTCCCCAACACTCAACTCTCTCTCATAGGATTTGGATTTGGTGGAAAGAAGGTTTGAGTGGAAAGCAACTTGGGAAGGCTAGAGATCAAGATTCATATGGTAGGAATGGAATATCTTGGTCTCAACACATGAGTAGGTGGTTCTCTCTCAGAACATATGAGTTGGAATGGTGTGTGTGTTCTGATGGCTCTCTCCACGAATGAAGAGGAGGTGGAGGGGTATATATAGCCTCCACACAAAATCCAACCGTTACACAGTTTTCCAATCTCGGTGGGACCGAATCAATAGGCTCGGTCGGACTGAAAATGTAAACCTAGTGACCGTTAGTGATTTTCGGTGGGACTGACATGCAACTCGGTAGGACCGATATGGTTAGGGTTTGGGCATAACGTAATCTCGGTGAGACCGATTACACAAACTCGGTGAGACCGAATTTGGTAATTAGCTAACCAGAGAGTTGGTCAGGCAAACTCGGTGGGACCGATTTGCTCTTTCGGTGAGACCGAGTGGAACTCGGTGAGACCGAAAAGTTACAAAGGGGAAACACTGAGTTTACATTGCAATCTCGGTGGGACCGATTCGCTCTTTCGGTGAGACCGAAAAGTTACGAAAGGGAAACAGAGAGTTTGCAACCCCATCTCGGTGAGACCGAGATCCTTATCGGTAGGACCGAATTGCTAGGGTTTGGCAGTGGCTAATGACAAGTGAAACTCGGTGGCACCGGATAGGAAGAATCGGTAGGACCGAGTTTGTCTTAGGGTTTAGGTCAAATGTGGCTATGGGAAAGTAGTTGAGGGTTTTGGAGCATATCATTAAGCACATGAAGCAAGAGGCTCATTAAGCAACACCTCATCCCTCCTTGATAGTATTGGCTTTTCCTAAAGACTCAATGTGATCTTGGATCACTAAAATATAAAATGAAGAGTCTTGAGCTTGAAGCTTTAGCCAATCCTTTGTCCTTAGCATCTTGAAGGAGTTCCCACAACCTTTAGTCCATGCCACTCCATTGTTGAACTTATCTGAAGCATGCTTGATAGAAATATTAGTCCAACAAGAGATATGTTGTCATCAATTGCCAAAACCACCTAGGGAGCACTTGTGCTTTCACTTGATCGCAGCCATCTTTAATAAACAATGCATAGCTTTTGTCTATTTTTGCATTACCTTTTTATAAATATATGTTCCTTAACGACATGTTGCACCCGCACAATTTGGTATGGCCAAAATACGCCAGGGGCTTTAGTACCCCTCAATATGGTGTGAAAAGTCCGAACACTTTCACAAGTGCGGCACCCTGAACTTATAGCATTATATGCATCGGCTCCGAATCATGTCTTGGGTCAATAGTTGGGTTTGCCCGGCTCCTATGTTTTGGTGCCTTACGTTCCGCTATATCGGCTAAGGTAGCACTAGGAGAACCACTGCGATTGTGCCCCAATTGAGCTGGGCCGAGCACCTCAGTGGAGAAAGCTAAAACTGACTGTCATGATGAGGCGAGAGTTTTTCGAGAGGTTTTTTCGAGTCCCTAACGACTTATGCCGCTTCGGGCGAGGAGTCGGCTTTGTCCGGCCAAGGCGTGGATAGCGCCCCAAACTCGGTCTTCCGAATACTAGGGGCTTCGCCAAAATTTAAAAATATAGAATTCTATGGCTAAGTGAGAGTGTTCACGCGTTATAGTCTGATTGCCTTGTTCGTTGGGCTGATCGCCTCCCTCGAAGGACCCAAACATGGGAAAAAGAGCGCTCAGGTTTATCCCCGAACACCCCAGCACTAGCGGCATGGGGGAAGAAGCCGACGACTTGCCATATCTCAGAATTGATAAACAGCCGCACAGAAGGTAATATTTTAAATTCAAACAGCATTGCTAAGCGCATATGAACAAGTTTTCAGCGCACAGGACAAAAACGAGCGAGTTTTACTCAAAAATTACATCCCTAGAACATTCATCCGCCACAAGGCGGGCACCCTTCAGAACATCCTTATAGTAATTTTCGGGCTTGCGATGATCTTTCCCCGGCGGTGGCCCATCCTTCACAAGCTTCTCAGCATCCAGCTTGCCCCAGTGCACCTTAGCACGGGCAAGGGCCCTACGGGCACCTTCAATGTAGACGGAGCGCTTGATGACTTCGAGCCTTGGACAGGCCTCCACCAGCTGCCGCACCAGCCCGAAATAGCTCCTAGGCAGAGCCTCTCCAGGCCACAGCCGAACTAGGAGGCCCTTCATGGCCTGTTCGGCTGCCTTGTGGAGCTCGACCAGTTGCTTCAGCTGGTCGCTCAGAGGCACGGGGTGTCCGGCCTCAGCATACTGAGACCAGAACACCTTCTCTGTCGAGCTGCCCTCCTCAGCTCGATAGAATGCGGCGGCATCGGACACACTCCGGGGAAGATCTGCGAACGCTCCTGGAGAGCTCCGGATTCGGGTAAGTAACAAGTAACTCACGTTTATATGTTTGCTTTGCATAGAGAATGCCTTACCCGCCGCTATCTTCTTCACCTCATCCAACTCCTGGAGGGTCTTCTGGGATTCGGCCTTGGCAGACTTGGCACTTTCAATAGCCGCCGCGAGCTCGGCCGCTCGCGGCTTCGAGTCAAGCTCCAAACTTTCATGCTTCTTCATGAGAACCTAGAGCTCTTGCTGGACCTTGCCAACCTCGGCCTCATACTTCTCCCACTCGGTGCGCTCCGCGGCCGCACTCTTCTCGGCCTCGAGCAGCGCTTGCTTCAGGGTCACCACCTCAGGCGTGGCCCCTACAATAGCCATGTTAATCCTGTCATTTTTCGCAATTGCACCTTTTTTATACATATTCAAACAAGGTATTTCTTACCTTCCTTCTCCTCGAGCCGCTTCTTGGCACGCCCGAGCTCTTGGGGATGTGGGTTGCGTATATCATGTTCACCGTTCGCACTTGTGGGGGAAAACCCTTCTGTCCACTGTTGTTCGGCGGCTGGGGCTCTTCATCGTCATCGCTATGCAGCCCCTTTTCTTTCTTTTCGGCATCTAACTTGCCTGCCTGCTTGAACACCCAACAATCCCTGTTGGTGTGATTGGCCGGATTTTTGGGGGTGCCATGTATCTGGCACAAGCGGTCGAGTATTCGGTCCAAACTGGACGGGCCCCTAGGATTTCTTTTGAATGGCTTTTTCCGCTGACCGAATTTATAGCCTCTGAATCCGGCATTAACTGCCGTATCCTCAGCATTGTCATCGTTAATGTGGTGCCTCTGCTTGTTGCGACGCGACCTGCCACTACTATCCCTGGTATCCGAATTACCAGGGTTCTTGGTCATATTATTGCTACGAGCAAGCCAGATGTCTTCTCCCGCGCAAAAGTGGGTCATGAGTGTCGTGAGTGCTGCCATAGATTTCGGCTTTTCCTGTCCAAGGTGCCGGGCAAGCCACTCGTCACGGATATTGTGCTTGAAGGCTGCTAGGGCCTCTGCGTCCGGACAGTCGACTATTTGATTTTTCTTTGTTAGGAACCGTGTCCAGAATTGCATGGCCGATTCCTCTGGCTGCTGAATTACATGGCTTAGGTCATCAGCGTCTGGTGGTCGCACATAAGTGCCCTGGAAATTGTCGAGGAATGCGGCTTCCAGGTCCTCCCAACAACTGATTGATCCTGCTGGCAAGCTGTTAAGCCAATGCCGAGCTGGTCCTTTAAGCTTGAGTGGGAGGTATGTGATGGCGTGGAGATCATCGCCGCGGGCCATGTGGATATGAAGGAGATAATCCTCGATCCATACCGTAGGATCTGTTGTGCCATCATCTGATTCGATGTTTATGGGTTTGAAACCCTCGGGGATTTGATGGTCCATTACTTCGTTTGTGAAGCATAGTGGGCGTGTGGCACCTCTGTACTGGGCTATATCACGACGTAGCTCCAATGAGCTTTGTCTACTGTGTTCGGCCCTACCGGATTTGTGTCCGGCGTGACGGTTATCGTCTCGAGTCGTGGGGCACCCACGCGATCCGTAGATCGATCTTGTTTGCCTTGCCTTGTCCTCCAACATATCTCGCAGGTCTGGCGCTGGTGATGTAGGTTTAAGTGCTTCCTCCTCTAATCGGGGTAGCAACCTGCGCTTTGGGTAGCTCTTGGAGGGGCGTTCGAGTTTATGCTCTTCGGCCGCAAGGACTTCAGTCCATCTGTCGACTAGCAAATCTTGATCAGCTCTAAGCTGTTGCTGTTTTTTCTTGAGGCTTCTTGCCATGGCCATAAGCCTGCGTTGAAAACGCTCTTGCTCGACGGGATCCTCTGGTACGACGAATTCGTCGTCGTCGAGGCTTGCCTCGTCTTCGGAGGGAGGCATATAATTATTGTCCTCGACCTCTCTGTCTGCCGCTCTCTCATGAGGGTTGGCTTCTCCATCCTCCTATGCTGAATCTTGCTGGAGGGGGTTTTCTTCGACACTCTCCGTAGTATTATTATCTCCCGTGCTGGAATCACCGTATTTGCTTTGGCGGGATTTTGAGTGGCGCCGCTGACACTGGCGCTTAGGCTGTTTCTTGGAGGGGTCATCCTCCGCTGTTCCATCGCCATCTCCTTCTTTTGGGGTGTCCACCATGTATATGTCATACGACGAGGTGGCTTTCCAGGGCCCAATAGGCGCTGGTTCTTCATCGTCTCCTGCATCGGCATCCATACCGTCGATGTCTTCGGAGTCGAAGTCGAGCATGTCG
>NC_053025.1:96722679-96736112 GCF_003073215.2 Triticum urartu
AAAAGAGAGAGATTGTTCTACCAGGTTCGGCCCTCTCTATGGAGGTAATACCCTACTTCCTGCTTGATTGATCTTGATGAATATGAGTATTACAAGAGTTGATCTACCACGAGATCGTAATGGCTAAACCCTAGAAGCCTAGCCTATGTGGTATGGTAATGAGTATATGTGTTGTCCTTTCCGGACTATCCCCCTCGGTTTATATAGACACCGAGGGGATCTAGGGTTTACATGGAGTCGGTTACATAAGAAGGAATCTTCGGTCGCCAAGCTTGCCTTCCACGCCAAGTAGAGTCCAATCCGGACACGAGTATGGTCTTCGATCTTCACAGCCCATCAGTCCGGCCCATGGATAACAGGCCGGACGCCCGAGGACCCCTTTGTCCAGGACTCCCTCAGTAGCCCCTGAACCTGGCTTCAATGACGAGGAGTCCGCGCGCATATTTGTCTTCGGCATTGCAAGGCGGGTTCCCTCCTTCCGAATTCCAGAATAGTCTTCGGAGCGAAGTAAGTATATCCGGACCTGTGTATATAATTGCAGAGAATATAATATCCCACGAGCCCAACTTGTTGATAACTGTTCATGACATCGTATCATGCCTGCCCGGTTATATTTCCAACCGTCGGCTAGCGAGCCGCCCCACGTCTCGGGCCGGTTTTACTGGCACGTCTTGTCAAGGCAGAGATCGTGTCCCTTTATTTATGGGATTTTCATTAATGCAGCGTGGGTAACCCAACCGTCCCGGGTACAACTCCTTGGTGATAGGTAAGTTTAGAGACCCTGGGGGAGACGCCAGTATTCGGGGCCTTTATATAGAGACCCAGTCTCGTCTTCTCCCCTTGCGCTTGCTCCTTCCTCAACCCCAGCCACCCCAAGTTCCAACCCTCGGGTTCCAATCGCCACCAGCCCTAGTCATGTCCGGATCCAACCGTCAGGGCCGGTGGGTGGCTTCTTCTGTCACAGAGGAGGATATTGCGAAGCTCCGCGTAGCGAGGTATCTGACCGGAAATCTTTCATCGGCTTCCGGACAAGGGCAAGTCATACCGACCCCCAGATCTGGCGAGAGGGTAGTATTTGTATCCCACTTCCTTCACGGGCTAGGGTTCGCGCTTAACCCCTTCGTCCGGGGCTCATGTTCTACTATGGGCTAGATTTTCACGATCTGGCCCCGGACTCTATTCTCCTCATCTCGACATTTATCGTCACGTGTGAGGCCTTACTCCGGACTCCTCCGCACTTGGTTTGTGGCTCAAGACCTTTGATGTGAGGCCGCAGGTGGCAGAGGAGGAGCAGGCAGAGTGCGGCAGCATCATAATAGGCAAGCTGGCCGGCGCGGTTTGGCCCGAAGGATCTTTCGCCAAATCTCCCGACCTATGGCAGCAGGGGTGGTTTTATATCAACGAGCCGCGGGGCTCCAAGTGGGCGGCTACACCTGCGTTCCGACCCGGTCCTCCAATTCAGCTCGCTTCATGGTCAATAAGGGATTGGACTGGGGATCCGTCAATGAAGTGCAGACTCTGCAAAGTCGCATCCGAAGCCTTACCGAGAAGGGCATCGATCTTGTGAACGTCGTTCAATAATGCTAGTCGCCGGATCCTGCCATGTCAGCACGGCCTCTTCGTATGTGGGAGTTTAACCCAGAAGGGCGGCGGACTCTACAGCACTTCTTCGGCACTACGCATGAAGGAATGTGGAAATTATATTTCGGGGAACGAGAGCAATGGCCGGACACCACCGAAGACGTTGGCCTTGACTGCAATCATCCAGACACTTCGGTAAGTACTCGATATCCGAGCACCTTCCATTCAGGCATCTCTTAACAAGATACTGAACAATCCGTCCCTGTACAGGACTGGATAAAGAAAGCGGTGCTAATCTGGTGTCCGGCGCCTCTTCCCGAAGGCCCTGCGACCGACCCTGCTGACGAGAATGCTGATTCCGACACCGTACCAGGTGGCTGCGTTCGGGGAAACCGAAATCCTTTTGCCCAAGGGAGAGTGCAGAGGGGAGCCCTCCAGGGCAAGAAGGGCTCGCCTCCGAAGATCAGGAGGGGAAGCCTTCCAAGAGAGGAAAAACACCGTCGTCGAGCGGCTTGGGCGGCGAGCGAGGCTGCCGTAGAGTTTGATGACGAGGACGAACCTCGAGGCAAACCGTAAGCGAGGCTGGGGTACTTTAAACGCACCTCATTCTTTTCCTATTAGTGAAGTAATCATCCGATATATGTTCGTCCACGCAGGTTAACGCCTGGTGCTTCTCAATCGTCCTCCTCCTCGGGAGATCTTCTTCCAGATGATGGAGAGTGACACGCCTTCTCCGGCCCATCGCCCAATAGGGGGATGATACCGAGGTATCGTCCCGAGGGCTCCTCCTGAACACCAAGTAGTACAGGAAGCGAAGAAGGTGTTACCCGAAGGCGGTGCCTCTGTCACTCGGGGTTCCGGGATCAAGACTGGCGTCCCCGAACCGTCCGGTTTACAGCCGGAGACGATTCTGGAGGCAAGTAAGCGGGTTCCTTCACAGGAATGCCATACTCCGGCGGCGGTTTCCGAAGACCCAGGAGCGCCGGACATGCTGACGGGCTTGCTACGACGAGCATCCATTTCAGAAGAGCACCGTACCTTGATGGCTATGGTGGTCAAAAGGGTTCTATCCGCGAAGAGTGGATTGAACGAGGCCTTCACGAGCCTTCTAAGAGGTTTTGAGGTTTGTGATGTAGTTTTGTCAATTGAATTTTATTGACAGAATGCACCTGTTGTATATGCAGTAGCCCCTGAGACTCGGATTGTCTTCCGAAGGAAGCGATCGGAGGATCAAAGAGATATGCTCAGGTATTAACCTTGGTTTAATTTGAAATACAGGCTGCTTCCCCTCCTGTGTGGCTCCGGAATACGGAAGTGGCCGAACTGCAGCAAAAGCTGGATATTGCGGAGGATGACGTTGCATTGATCAACAGGCGTCTTGACGACTCGCAAGGTATTTCGAGCATTCTTTACACCAGTGTGCTTGACGCGGGAAAGAGCTTTATATGAAATGTGCATGAAATGCAGATGGTGCTGCCGTGGAGGCTCTTCGGGCGGAGCTAATCGGGCCAAGGAGCGGGCCCGGTTTAGTGATGCTGCTGCTGAAGGAGCATCGGTTGAACTGAAGGCCGAACAAGCTGCGATGCCAGGGCGAGGAGAAGGTATCCACGATGACACTCGCTTTGGAGAATGCTACTGGCCGCTGCGAATTTCTTGAGAAGGAGAATAAAGCCTTAACGGCTGAACTGGACAAGGCCCACAGGAGGCAAGAGAAGCGCGATCAGAGTCCAGAGCACTCCGTGAGGAGGTTCGGCAGGCGAAAGAGATAGTGGCTGGAAAGCCTTTTCTGCTGCAGACTAAGTTCGGCGAACCCGGACTATGCTCAGCTGAACCAAGTGTGGAGTTCTTCGGACGAGTATTTGGACTTGCCGAAGAGTTCTTCCGATGCAGCAGATATTACCAAGCACGAGCTGGATATGCAACGGAGAAGCTTTTTTGGTCACAGTTCGGTGCGTCGAAGCGCCCGCTGCTGCTCAATGAACAGATGTCCCAATGGGCCGAACTTCATAGGGTATCTGGCGCTGCCATGAAGGATGTTATAATCCGGCTGTGGCCAACCGAGCCTGCGCCGAGTAGCTATTTCGGTTTGGTGCAGAAGCTTGTCATGTGGTGCCGCGAATCGATGCTGCAAAGCAATCGGCGTGCATTGAAGGTGCACGGATGGCCCTTGGTGATACGTCCATTTTGCATCATGCTTTTATATCAATATTTATTGCATTATGGGCTGTTATTACACATTATGTCACAATACTTATGCCTATTCTCTCTTATTTTACAAGGTTTACATAAAGAGGGAGAATGCCGGCAGCTGGGATTCTGGCTGGAAAAGGAGCAAATATTAGAGACCTATTCTGCACAGCTCCAAAAGTCCTGAAACTTCACGGATGATGTTTTCCAAATATATAAAAAACATTGAGCGCAAGAACTTCACCAGGGGGCCACACCCTGCCCACGAGGGTGGGGGGCGCCCTACCCCCCTGGGCGCGCCCCCTACCTCGTGGGCCCCCTGGTGGCCCTCCGGTGACCATCTTCTGCTATATGGACTCTTTCGATGGGAAAAAAATCATAAGCCATCTTCTCGGACGAAACTCCGCCGCCACGAGGCGGAACCTTGGCGACCAATCTAGGGCTCTGGCGGGGCTGTTCTGCCGGGGAAACTTCCCTCCCGGAGGGGGAAATCATCGCCATCGTCATCACCAACGCTCCTCTCATCGGGAGAGGGCAATCTCCATCAACATCTTCATCAGCACCATCTCATCTCAAAACCCTAGTTCATCTCTTGTATCCAATTCTTGTCTCCAAGTCCGGGATTGGTGCTAGTAGGTTTCTAGTAGTGTTAATTACTCCTTGTAGTTGATGCTAGTTGGTTTAATTGGTGGAAGATCATATGTTCAGATCCTATATGCATATTAATACCCCTCTGATTATGAACATGTTTATGCTTTGTGAGTAGTTACTTTTGTTCCTGAGGACATGGGAGAAGTCTTGCTATTAGTAGTCATGTGAATTTGGTATTCGTTCGATATTTTGATGAGATGTATGTTGTCTCTCCTCTAGTGGTGTTATGTGAACGTCGACTACATGACACTTCACCATTGTTTGGGCCTAGAGGAAGGCATTGGGAAGTAATAAGTAGATGATGGGTTGCTAGAGTGACAGAAGCTTAAACCCTAGTTTATGCGTTGCTTCGTAAGGGGCTGATTTGGATCCATATGTTTCATGCTATGGTTAGGTTTACCTTAATACTTTTGTTGTATTTGCGGATGCTTGCAATAGAGGTTAATCATAAGTGGGATGCTTGTCCAAGTAAGGGCAGCACCCAAGCACCGGTCCACCCACATACCAAATTATCAAAGTACCGAACGCGAATCATATGAGCGTGATGAAAACTAGCTTGACGATATTCCCATGTGTCCTCGGGAGCGCTTTACATCATATAAGAGTTTGTCCAGGCTTGTCCTTTGCTACAAAAGGATTGGGCCACCTTGCTGCACTTTATTTATTTTTGTTACTTGTTGCTCGTTACAAATTATCCTATCACAAAACTATCTGTTACCACTTATTTCAGTACTTGCAGAGAATACCTTGCTGGAAACCGCTTATCATTTCCTTCTGCTCCTCGTTGGGTTCGACACTCTTACTTATCGAAAGGACTACGATAGATCCCCTATACTTGTGGGTCATCAAGACTCTTTTCTGGCGCCGTTGCCAGGGAGTGAAGCGCCTTTGGTAGGTGGAATTTGGTAAGGAAAAATTTATATAGTGTGCTGAAATTTACTGTCACTTGTTACTATGGAAAGTAATCCTCTGAGGGGCTTGTTCGGGGTATCTTCACCCCGACCAGTAGAGCAAAGAGTTGCTCCTCAACCTACTGAACCTACTGAAAATGAAAATGCTTGCTTTGAAATTCCTTTGGGTATGGTAGAAAAACTGCTAGCTAATCCTTTTTTAGGAGATGGAACAAAACATCCTGATGAGCATCTAATATATGTGGATGAAGTTTGTGGATTATTTAAGCTTGCAGGTGTACCCGGAGATGTTGTTAAGAAGAAGGTCTTCCCTTTATCTTTGAGGGGAGATGCATCGACATGGTATAGGCTATGTGATGATATGGAGTCTTGGAACTACAAACGATTGAAATTGGAATTTCATCAAAAGTTTTATCCTATGCATCTTGTTCATCGTGATCGCAATTATATATATAATTTTTGGCCTCGCGAAGGAGAAAGCATCGCTCAAGCTTGGGGGAGGCTTAAATCAATGTTATATTCATGCCCCAATCATGAGCTCTCAAGAGAAATGATTATTCAAAAATTTATGCTCGGCTTTCTGGTAACAATCGCACCATGCTTGATACTTCTTGTGCTGGCTCTTTTATGATGAAGACTATTGAATTCAAATGGGATTTATTGGAAAGAATTAAACACAACTCTGAAGATTGGGACCTCGACAATGGTAAGGAGTCAGGTATGACACCTAGTTTTGATTGTGTTAAATCTTTTATGGATACCGATATTTTTCGTAAATTTAGCACTAAATATGGACTTGACTCTGAGATAGTAGCTTCTTTCTGTGAATCTTTTGCTGCTTATGTTGATCTCCCCAAGGAGAAGTGGTTTAAATATCATCCTCCCATAGAAGTAAAAGTAGCTGCACCTATTAAAGTTGAAGAAAAGACTATCACTTATAATGATCCTATTGTTCCTACTTCTTATGTTGAGAAACCACCTTTCCCTGTTAGGATAAAGGATCATGCTAAAGCTTCAACTGTGGTTCGTAAAAGCAATATTAGAACATATACACCTCCTGAGCAAGTTAAAGTTGAACACTTAATATTGCTATTGTTAAAGATCTCTTGTCTGATAATATTGATGGGCATGTTATTTATTTCTGTGATGAAACTGCTAGAATTGCTAAACCTCGTTTAAGATAAACCTACCTCGTATAGGCATGCCTGTTTTTCTGTAAAATAGGAGATCATGTTATCTGGTATTTAATACCTCTATACGCTTAATAACTAGAGTGAGGTAAGAGAATCATTTGTTTTAATTCTAATGTCATTAGTCGTTGAATTTTATACGTGCTAATGGCTTTGGTGAAAAACATATTACCCTATGAATTCCTTTTTATACTCAACAAGAGGTAGTAAGGCTATGACTATCCTACCACCTATGCAAGAGATAAGGAGAGGATGACCAATTAGATTCAGTCATCAATAATGAAATCTGAGCTTAATACGATATATCTACTTAACATTACTAGATAAGTGGGAGCAATACTTGTTAGTTATGAATCTGTCTATAAAGTGGCTGATGTGGTGGGGAATTAATATATTCTCAATGCATGATTTCTCTCTAGCTCCTTGTTCCCACAAGTATACGTTGTGGTCATGATAGATTCAATTGGTATAAGGACACACCCATTGCTTAAATATCTGCTACGAAAAGCGTAACATTAAACATAATCATCGCAGAAATCAAAGTCGAATAGTGTTTACTAGTAGCTCAAATTTCAGGTCTGTAAGAATGAATTAAATTCGCGGTAACTCTCACTGGAATTTTTAATAAAAGATTAACACTCTAAAAATTTAGTCTAAGCAACACTAACGGTTGGCTGAGAAGTACACCGATGATTACTCTACTGTACCGATTGATGATCGAAAGTTATGTTGCGCCAATATCTTCTTCTGCATAAGTTGTTGCGCGTACTAATCCTTATGATTGATTCCTTTCCAAAACAATATTAATGAAGCTAGACATGAAACCCAATGAATTGATGATTTAATGAATGAAAGAAGAACAATTAGATGATCACGCTTATTCCTTATACATCACGAGAATTCCTATATACATGAGAAAAACGAATAATTAACCTAGGTTGAAATCCTAGCGGGATACCTCCAAAGTATCTCCACACAGACAGTGAGTCGCTGCTTGAATGTATGGCTTAAACTCTACTCACCTGATACTCTTAAGAAATAATAGGCCTTAGAGCCTAATGATGAAGAAAAAAGATATTTATTCCCTGGTTATTATAATATCTAGTGCATTAACTCTATTCATAGAACATGGAAGAAGGAGCTATTATCAATTAAATCTAAAGTAGAGGCACCATGCTGCTATTGGATATACTCTGATGACGCTTAAGGGCATTAGTCCCACTCTGTGTCAACACAAAATAAATTTGGAGGAAGATGCCAAACCAGTTCGTGATCATCAATCGACGGCTGAATCCTAAGATGAAGGAAGTGGTAAGAAAGGAAATACTAAAGCTTCTTGAGGCAGGTATAATTTATCCCGTTGCTGATAGTCAGTGGGTAAGTTGTCCATTGTGTCCTAAGAAGGGAGGTATTACTGTGTTCCTAATGATAAAGATGAATTGATCTCTCGCAAAGAATTATTCAAGGTTATAGGATGGTAATTGATTTCCGCAAATTAAATAAGCAGCTAAAAAGGATCATTACCCCTTACCTTTTATCGATCAAATGCTAGAAAGATTATCCAAACATACACATTTTTTGCTTTCTAGATGGTTATTCTGGTTTCTCTCAAATACCCGTGTCAGCCAAGGATCAATCAAAGACTACTTTTACTTGCCCTTTTGGTACTTTTGCTTATAGACGTATGCCTTTTGGTTTATGTAATGCACCTGCTACCTTTCAAAGATGCATGATGGCTATATTCTCTGACTTTTGTGAAAAGATTTGTGAGGTTTTCATGGATGATTTCCGTCTATGGATCTTCTTTTGATGATTGCTTGAGCAACCTTGATCGAGTTTTGCAGAGATGTGAAGAAACTAATCTTGTCTTGAATTGGGAAAAGTGCCACTTTATGGTTAATGAAGGTATTGTCTTGGGGCATAAAGTTTCTGAAAGAGGTATTGAAGTTGATAAAGCCAAGGTTGATGCTATTGAAAAGATGCCATGTCCCAAGGACATCAAAGGTATAAGAAGTTTCCTTGGTCATGCCGGTTTATAGGAGGTTCATTAAGGACTTCTCAAAAATCTCTCGCCTCTGACTAATTTATTACAAAAAGATATACCATTTGTCTTTGATGATGATTGTGTAGAAGCATTTGAAATACTTAAGAAAGCATTGATCTCTGCACCTATTGTTCAGCCACCTGATTGGAATTTACCCTTTGAAATTATGTGTGATGCTAGTGATTATGCTGTAGGTGCTGTTCTAGGACAAAGAGTTGATAAGAAACTAAATGTTATTCAATATGCTAGTAAAACTCTAGACAATGCTCAAAGAAATTATGCTACTACTGAAAAAGAATTCTTAGCAGTTGTATTTGCTTGTGATAAGTTTAGACCTTATATTGTTGATTCTAAAGTAACTATTCACACTGATCATGCTGCTATTAAATATCTTATGGAAAAGAAAGATGCTAAACCTAGACTTATTAGATGGGTTCTCTTGCTACAAGAATTTGATTTGCATATTGTTGATAGAAAGGGAGCTGAGAACCCCGTTGCAGACAACTTGTCTAGGTTAGAAAATGTGCTTGATGACCCACTACCTATTGATGATAGCTTTCCTGATGAGCAATTAAATGTCATAAATGCTTCTCATACTGCTCCATGGTATGCTGATTATGCTAATTACATTGTTGCTAAGTTTATACCACCTAGTTTCACATACCAGCAAAAGAAAAAGTTCTTCTATGATTTGAGGCATTACTTTTGGGATGACCCACATCTTTATAAAGAAGGAGTAGATGGTGTTATTAGACGTTGTGTACCTGAGCATGAACAGGAACAGATCCTACGCATGAAGTGTCACTGCACGAAGCTTATGGAGGATCACCATGCTGGAGATAAGAACTGCACATAAGGTACTGACACTGGGATCTAGTGGTTTTTCTATTCGGAAACTCTCTTCTAGGTATGTCGTCCGTTAAGCATCGACTATCTTGTGAACGAATCTGTATCAAAGAGTAATTGGTAATATTAGTTAGACGTCTAAGAAACTGCGCTATTGAACGGTAGTTTCACTTGTATATATTGATACCGATTTGTAAGTGTGTGGCGTTGAAACTATCACTGAGTAGGCGTTTGGTCCGTCGCTACCCTAAATGGCTTTATTACATCATATGGAGGACATATGTTACTTGCTAAGTTGCACTCACTTACTGTATAGCGTAAGTATAGGCGTCAATTGGGGCAAGCAGCTATTCTACACTAGTGAGTCATAATATGCCATGATCATAAAACAACTACGGTATTAAAATGCTTAAAGAAGTTATCTTATCGAGGTTTGGAAGTCAGGCCTAGGATTATAAATACCATAAGCGCGACTAATGATGGTTCACACATTTTTGAAATATTCATATGGTGCATCTTGCGCGAGTAAAATGCTTCGCTACAAAAATATGATGTTTAACAAGACCTCCATAGAATTGTCATCTCCTTAAATCGAGCCTCAAGCGCCTAAAGTGGGTAACCAATAGGTTTAGAAATTGAGCAACTACTGAGCACACTCTCTCCCACTTCACTCTCACACTAGAATGTTAACACGTTCATAGAAGATGACATTAAGTCACCCAATACAGATAACTTCTCTGAATCGTATGTCATATTATAAATGCGGGCTCTATACCGACACTAACTTGTAAAAACTCCTTGAGGTCATCGTCTCCGTACTAAATGGTCTCACTCATGGAAGAGGCAAATGTCACCTACCCTACTACAACAGAACCTAAGGCTTATTGGGCTTGATAAAGAAGCTTAAATTATGGATTTTATAACACATTGGCTCTAGGTTTTTCGGGAAAGAGGCCTTGTATTTGACTCATCAAGCCTCAACTTGATGATGGAGAAGCCCAAGTAATGACAAACTTCCAAGTTGTTTGAAATAAGAAATAAGTTAAAAGGTGGCCAATAAAAATACGAAGAAAGAGTAGTAGACGTTTAAATATCGCGATAGGCTTGAAATTATGCTAAAATATGCTAATATCGAACGACAAGAGCGCAAGCGAGGAGAGCTCATTTGCGTAAGGAAATGACCTCTACTCATAGCCAAGAACTTTCTCAATCGGCGAGGGATCCTTACGGTCTCATCAGTGATAGGAAAGGAGAGTACTACCACTGACTTCTGGTACCATAAGAAACATCAAACCATACGTACGCAAAGGTACATCAAATCGCGAAGAGGGTGTTAGGTGTAATCGGTATCAAATGATGATCCAATAACTCGTAGTAATCTCAGTGCTGAATCCACACATAAATGATTAAAAACCTAAGATGTCTATTGAATACTGTAAACCACTGGTAAGAGAGTACACCATAAAGGACACTTGAGCATAGAGCATGACGTCAATGCGAGTAACTATGAACTCGAAGTGTGGAGTCATCTAAGGATTCATATGGTGTAATAAGAGTGGCTATCGGATCAGACGCCACACCAGCCTCGGCACAATTATAGGCGAAGAACAATTTTTAAGGCAATATTTCTCCGTTGTGTGGAATATTTAGAAAAATAGAAAAATAAGGCAGTCAGTCGGGAAGGACACGAGACGAGGTCCACGAGAGGGGAGGGCGCGCCCCCTACCTCGTGGGCACCTCGTGTGCTCTCCGGACTCCGTTTTCTTACAGGACACGTATTTTGGTTGGTAAAAATTCATTATATAACCTCCCGGGGGTTTTGACTCCCGTATCACGCAAAAATATCCTGTCTTTGTTTCGAGCTGTTTTTCTGACAGATCTAGATTATCATGACGTCTCCAAGTGCTCCAAGGACAAGTTCTTCGAGAAGGTCATCAACCCTTACCTAGCGGAGGTGCAGCGACACCCTCAAACCATTGAGATGCGTGATGGGTTGCTGCACATCCGTGATGCTGAGGGACCGAAGGGGACCGGAAGCGTGGAGACGAGGCTCGAAGCAATGGAGCAACAAGTTTTCAAGTGTCAGGGGATGGTGGAGCGTGGACTCAACTCCAACTACATGATGATCGCAGAGTTCACCAACAAACACAAGCTGGATGCCGACAACATCGGGGAGACCATCTTCAAGCTTCACGAGAAAATCGAGCACCTTCAAGCTCGATCTATGACCTGCAAAACCAAAACTGTGAGTATGAATATAGATTCAAAAGGATGAGTTTGGCTGCAGATTTGAGGATCCCGAGACTCGGTCATCCTTCTATGATGGTGAGCCTATGCCTTGGAAGAAGGACGACAAGCCTACGCCATCAACAAAATCACCACCGTCTCCACCAACAAAGAAGAATTGAGTATCTGGTATGGGCACTCCACTTGGCAACTGCCAAGCTTGGGGGAGTGCCCCGGTATCGTATCACCATCACTTTTATCTTTACGTTTTTCTTAGTTCGATCCTTTTGGTAATATCTTGATCTAGTAGAATAAAAGTTCTTAGTATGATCTAGTTGTGAGTTTTGCTTTATTATCCTTCTATGTAATCGAGTCCGTGAGCTATATAATAAAGATTAGTGTTGATTCAAGGGCTTGATTATTTTTGCCATGATCCCAAGTGAATAAAAGAAAAGAGAAAGAATAAAAAGAAACAAAGAGATCATGTGACTCTATGGAGAGTAATGAGCTCACATAGAAAGAGTATGATGAATAAAAGTTGTTGAGAGTTGACAAACATAGTTTTGGTCATCGTTGCAATTAATAGGAAGTAATAAAGAAAGAGAGGTCTTCACATATAAATATACTATCTTGGACATCTTTTATGATTGTGAGCACTCATTAAAATATGACATGCTAAAGAGTTGACATTGGACAAGGAAGACAACGTAATGGGTTATGTTTTCTTACATCTGAGATAAATTATATTGTCTTGGATCCTCCAACATGTTGAGCTTGCCTTTCTCCCTCATGCTAGCCAAATTCATTGCACCAAGTAGAGATACTACTTGTGCTTCCAAATACCCTTAAACCAGTTTTGCCATGAGAGTCCACCATACCTACCTATGGATTGAGTAAGATCCATCAAGTAAGTTGTCATGGTGCAAGCAATAAAAATTGCTCTCTAAATATGTATGATTGATTGGTGTGGAAGAAATAAGCTTTATACGATCGTGTGATATGGAAGTAATAAAAGCGACAGACTGCATAATAAAGGTCCATATCACAAGTGGCAATATAAAGTGACGTTCTTTCGCATTAGGATTTTGTGCATCCAACCATAAAAGCGCATGACAACCTCTGCTTCCCTCTGCGAAGGGCCTATCTTTTACTTTTATCTCCTAATTGCATAAGAGTCATGGTGATCTTCACCCTTCCTTTTTACACTTTATCCTTTGGCAAGCACAATATGTTGGAAAGATCCTGGTATATATGGCTAATTGGATGTGAGTTTTCATGAACTATTACTGTTGACATTACCCTTGAGGTAAAACGTTGGGAGGCAAAACTATAAGCCCCTATCTTTCTCTGTGTCCGATTAAAACTCCATACCCATAAGTATTGCATGAGTGTCAGCAATTGTGAAAGACTATATGATAGTTGAGTATGTGGACTTGCTGAAAAGCTCTTATACATTGACTCTTTCCTATGTTATGATAAATTGCAATTGCTTCAATGACTGAGATTATAGTTTGTTAGTTTTCAATGAAGTTTACGATCCATACTTGATATTGTGATTGAATTATTACTCTAGCATAAGATATCATATGACAAGAATTATATAAGTTGCTGCTCTAAGAATGATCATGATGCCCTCATGTCCGTATTTTATTTTTATCGACACCTTCATCTCTAAACATGTGGACATATTTTTCGATTTCGGCTTTTCGCTTGAGGACAAGCGAGGTCTAAGCTTGGGGGAGTTGATACGTCCATTTTGCATCATGCTTTTATATCAATATTTATTGCATTATGGGC
>NC_053025.1:96737112-96752305 GCF_003073215.2 Triticum urartu
CCTTCCATTTAGAGAGAAGTTTTCCTGCAAAAAATCTTAAACGAGAGTTGTATAGCAATACATAATCACCTACATTAAACTCACGCTTTTGTATTCTTTTGTCATGCCATCTTTTAACTTTTTCTTTAAATAATTTGGCATTTTCGTAGGCTTGGGTTCTCCATTCATCAAGTGAGCTAATATCAAATAACCTCTTCTCACCGGCAAGTTCAAAATCATAATTGTGCTCTTTAATAGCCCAATATGCCTTGTGTTCTAGTTCGAGAGGTAAGTGACATGCTTTTCCATAAACCATTTTATACGGAGACATACCCATAGGATTTTTATATGCAGTTCTATAGGCCCATAATGCATCATCAAGTTTCTTGGACCAATTCTTTCTAGATCTATTAACAGTCTTTTGCAAAATTAATTTGAGTCTCTATTACTCAATTCTACTTGACCACTAGACTGTGGGTGATAAGGAGATGCAATTCTATGATTAACATCATACTTAGCAAGCATTTTACGAAAGCACCATGAATAAAATGTGAACCACCATCAGTCATAAGTATCTAGGGACTCCAAACCTCGGAAAAATAACTTCTTTAAGCATCTTAATAGAGGTGTTATGATCATCACTACTAGTTGGAATAGCTTCTACCCACTTAGTAACATAATCAACAGCAACTAAAACATGTGTATACCCATTAGAGGAAGGAAACGGTCCCATATAATCAAAGCCCCAAACATCAAATGGTTCAATAACAAGTGAATAGTTCATAGGCATTTCTTGACGTTTACTAATATTACCAATTCTTTAACATTCATCAGAAGACAAGACAAACTTACGAGCATCTTTGAAAAGAGTAGGCCAATAAACACCGGATTGTAATACCTTATGTGCATTTCTATCTCCAGCGTGGTGTCCTCCATAAGCCTCAGAGTGACACTTGTGTAGGATCCGTTCCTGTTCATGCTCAGGTACACAACGTCTAATAACACCATCTACTCCTTCTTTATAAAGGTGTGGGTCATCGCAAAAGTAATGTCTCAAATCATAGAAAACCTTTTTCTTTTGCTAGTATGTGAAACTAGGTGGTATAAATTTAGCAACAATGTAATTAGCATAATCAGCATACCATGGAGCAGTATGAGAAGCATTTATGACATTTAATTGTTCATCAGGAAAGCTATCATCAATAGGTAGTGGGTCATCAAGCAATTTCTAACCTAGACAAGTTGTCTGCAACGGGGTTCTCAGCTCCCTTTCTATCAACAATATGCAAATCAAATTCTTGTAGCAAGAGAACCCATCTAATAAGTCTAGGTTTAGCATCTTTCTTCTCCATAAGATATTTAATAGCAGCATGATCAGTGTGAATAGTTACTTTAGAATCAACAATATAAGGTCTGAACTTATCACAAGCAAATACAACTGCTAAGAATTCTTTTTCAGTAGTAGCATAATTTCTTTGCATTGTCTAGAGTTTTACTAGCATATTGAATAACATTTAATTTCTTATCAACTCTTGCCCTAGAACAACAGCCTACAGCATAATCACTAGCATCACACATAATTTCAAAGGGTAAATTCCAATCAGGTGGCTGAACAATAGGTGCAGAGATAATGCTTTCTTAAAGTATTTCAAATGCTTCTACACAATCATCATCAAAGACAAATGGTATATCTTTTTGCAATAAATTAGTCAGAGGCCGAGAAATTTTTGAGAAGTCCTTAATGAACCTCCTATAAAATCCGGCGTGACCAAGGAAACTTCTTATACCTTTGATGTCCTTGGGACATGGATCTTTTCAATAGCATCAACCTTGGCTTTATCAACTTCAATACCTCTTTCAGAAACTTTATGCCCCAAGACAATACCTTCATTAACCATAAAGTGGCACTTTTCCCAATTCAAGACAAGATTAGTTTCTTCACATCTCTGCAAAACTCGATCAAGGTTGCTCAAGCAATCATCAAAAGAAGATCCATAGACGGAAAAATCATCCATGAAAACCTCACAAATCTTTTCACAAAAGTCAGAGAATATAGCCATCATGCATCTTTGAAAGGTAGCAGGTGCATTACATAAACCAAAAGGCATACGTCTATAAGCAAAAGTACCAAAAGGGCAAGTAAAAGTAGTCTTTGATTGATCTTTGGCTGACACAGGTATTTGAGAGAAACCAGAATAACCATCTAGAAAGCAAAAATGTGTATGTTTGGATAATCTTTCTAGCATTTGATCGATAAAAGGTAAGGGGTAATGATCCTTTTTAGTAGCCTTATTTAATTTGTGGAAATCAATTACCATCCTATAACCTGTAATAATTCTTTGAGGAATCAATTCATCTTTATCATTAGGAACGACAGTAATACCTCCCTTCTTAGGGACACAATGGACAGGACTTACCCACTGACTATCAGCAACGGATGATTATACCTGCCTCAAGGAGCTTTAGTATTTCCTTTCTTACCACTTCTTTCATTTTAGGATTCAGCCGTCGTTGATGATCACGAACTGGTTTAGCATCTTCTTCCAAATTTATTTTATGTTGACATAGAGTGGGACTAATGCCCTTAAGATCATCAAGAGTATACCCAATAGCAGCACGGTGCTTCTTCAGAGTTTTCAATAATCTCTCTTCCTCATGCTCTGAAAGGTTAGCACTAATAATAACAGGATATATCTTTTTCTCATCAAGATAAGCATATTTAAGAGTATCAGGCAACGGTTTAAGCTCAAACACGGGATCACCCTTGGGTGGAGGAGGATCCCCTAGGATTTCAACAGGCAAATTGTGTTTCAGAATAGGTTCCTGTTTAAAGAATACTTCATCTATTTCCCTTCTTTCATTCATAAACATATCATTTTCATGGTCTAGCAAATATTGTTCTAAAGGATCACTAGGAGGTACAGCAATAGAAGCAAGACCAATAATTTCATCCTTACTAGGTAATTCTTCTTCACGGTGTTGTCTACTAAATTTAGAGAAATTAAATTCATGAGACATATCATCTAAACCGATAGTAACAACATCCTTTTTGCAATCTATCTTAGCATTAACAGTGTTTAAGAAGGGTCTACCAAATATAATGGGACAAAAGCTATCTTGTGGGGAACCAAGAACAAGAAAATCAGCAGGATATTTAGTTTTCCCACACAAGACTTCAACATCTCTAACAATTCCCATTGGTGAAATAGTATCTCTATTGGCAAGTTTAATTGTGACATCAATATCTTCTAACTCAACAGGTGCAATATCATGCATAATTTCTCTATATAGGTCAATAGGTATTGCACTAGCACTGGCACCCATATCACATAAGCCATGATAACAATGATCTCCTATTTTAACAGAAATAACAGGCATGCCTACCACAGGTCTAGGTTTATCTTTAGCACAAGGTTTAGCAATTCTAGTAGTTTCATCATAGAAATAAATAACATGCCCATCAATATTATCAGCCAAGAGATCTTTAACAATAGCAATATTAGGTTCAACTTTAACTTGCTCAGGAGGTGTATAGTTTTAATATGCTTTTACGAACCACAGTTGAAGCTTTAGCATGATCCTTTATCCTAACAGGAAAAGGTGGTTTCTCAACATAAGAGTAGGAACAATAGGATCATTATAAGTGATAGTCTTTCTTCAACTTTAATAGGTGCATACTTTTACTTCTATGGGAGGATGATATTTAAACCACTTCTCCTTGGGGAGATCAACATAAGTAGCAAAAGATTCACAGAAAGAAGCTACTATCTCAGAGTCAAGTCCATATTTAGTGCTAAATTTACGGAAAACATCGGTATCCATAAAAGATTTAACACAATCAAACTTAGGTGTCATACCTGACTCCTTACCTTGTCGAGGTCCCAATCTTCAGAGTTGCGTTTAATTCTTTCCAATAAATCCCATTTGAATTCAATAGTCTTCATCATAAAAGAGCACACAAGAAGTATCGAGCATGGTGCGATTGTTATCAGAAAGACGAGCATATAATTTTGAATAATCATTTCTCTTGAGAGCTCATGATTGGGGCATGAATATAACATTGATTTAAGCCTCCCCCAAGCTTGAGCGATGCTTTCTCCTTCGCGAGGCCAAAATTATATATATAATTGCGATCACGATGAACAAGATGCATAGGATAAAACTTCTGATGAAATTCCAATTTCAATCGTTTGTAGTTCCATGACCCTATCATCACATAGCCTATACCATGTCAATGCATCTCCCTTCAAAGATAAAGGGAAGACCTTCTTCTTAACAACATCTCCGGGTACACCTGCAAGCTTAAATAATCCACAAACTTCATCCACATATATTAGGTGCTCATCAGGATGCTTTGTTCCATCTCCTGCAAAAGGATTAGCTAGCAGTTTTTCTAACATACCCGAAGGAATTTCAAAGCAGACATTTTCATTTTCAGTAGGTTCAGTAGGTTGAGGAGCAACTCTTTGCTCTACTGGTCGGGGTGAAGATACCCCGAACAAGCCCCTCAGAGGATTACTTTCCATAGTAACAAGTGACAGTAAATTTCAGCACACTATATAAATTTTTCCTTACCAAATTCCACCTACCAAAGGTGCTTCACTCCCCGGCAACGGCGCCAGAAAAGAGTCTTGATGACCCACAAGTATAGGGGATCTATCGTAGTCCTTTCGATAAGTAAGAGTGTCGAACCCAACGAGGAGCAGAAGGAAATGATAAGCGGTTTTCCAGCAAGGTATTCTCTGCAAGTACTGAAATAAGTGGTAACAGATAGTTTTGTGATAGAGATAATTTGTAACGAGCAACAAGTAACAAAGTAAATAAAGTGCAGCAAGGTGGCCCAATCCTTTTTGTAGCAAAGACAAGCCTGGACAAACTCTTATATAGAGAAAGCGCTCCCGAGGACACATGGGAATATCGTCAAGCTAGTTTTCATCACGTTCATATGATTCGCGTTCGGTACTTTGATAATTTGGTATGTGGGTGGACCGGTGCTTGGGTACTGTCCTTACTTGGACAAGCATCCCACTTATGATTAACCTCTATTGCAAGCATCCGCAACTACAACAAAAGTATTAAGGTAAACCTAACCATAGCATGAAACATATGGATCCAAATCAGCCCCTTACGAAGCAACGCATAAACTAGGGTTTAAGCTTCTGTCACTCTAGCAACCCATCATCTACTTATTACTTCCCAATGCCTTCCTCTAGGCCCAAATAATGGTGAAGTGTCATGTAGTCGACGTTCACATAACACCACTAGAGGAGAGACAACATACATCTCATCAAAATATCGAACGAATACCAAATTCACATGACTACTAATAGCAAGACTTCTCCCATGTCCTCAGGAACAAACGTAATTACTCACAAAGCATATTCATGTTCATAATCAGAGGGGTAATATGCATATAGGATCTGAACATATGATCTTCCACCAAATAAACCAACTAGCATCAACTACAAGGAGTAATCAACACTACTAGCAACCACTAGCACCAATCCCGGACTTTTGAGACAAGAATTGGATACAAGAGATGAACTAGGGTTTGGAGATGAGATGGTGCTGGTGAAGATGTTGATGGAGATTGCCCTCTCCCGATGAGAGGAGCGTTGGTGATGACGATGGCGATGATTTCCCCCTCCCGGAGGGAAGTTTCCGGCAGAACAGCTCCGCCAGAGCCCTAGATTGGTTCCGCCAAGGTTCCGCCTCGTGGCGGCGGAGTTTCGTCCGAGAAGATGGCTTTGATTTTTTCCCATCGAAAGACTTCATATAGCAGAAGATGGCCATCGGAGGGCCACCAGGGAGCCCACAAGGTAGGGGGCACGCCCAGGGGGGTAGGGCGCGCCCCCACCCTCGTGGGTCGGTGTGCCCCCTGGTGAACTTCTTGCGCTTGGTATTTTTTATATATTCTGAAAATGTCTTTCCTGAAGTTTCAGGACTTTTGGAGCTGTGTCAGAATAGGTCTCTAATATTTGCTCCTTTTCCAACCCAGAATTCCAGCTGTCGGCATTCTCCCTCTTTATGTAAACCTTGTAAAATAAGAGAGAATAGGCATAAGTATTGTGACATAATGTGTAATAACAACCATAATGCAATAAATATCGATATAAAAGCATGATGCAAAATGGACGTATCACCTTCGGATTTGTGATAGAAGGTGTACCCAACAATTACTTTTGGTATCCTATGAAGACGCACTTCTCCGATCTAGGTTTGAGCTTATCAGGATGAAACTTTTTCACATAAGCATCGCAACCCCAAACTTTGGTTTCGCCAAACCATAGTTCATATGGCGTCGTCTCAACGGATTTAGTTGGTTCCCTATTTAACGTGAATGCAGTTGTCTCTAATGCATACCCCAAAGGATAGTGGTAAATTGGTAAGAGACATCATAGATTGCACTATATCAAATAAAGTACGGTTATGACGTTCGGACACACCATTACGCTGTGGTGTTCCAGGTGGCATGAGTTTGTGAAACTATTCCACATTGTTTTAATTGAAGACCAAACTCGTAACTCAAATATTCGCCTCTGCGATCAGATCGTAGAAACTTTATTTTCTTGTTACGATGATTTTCCACTTCACTCTGAAATTATTTAAACTTTTCAAATGTTTCAGACTTATGTTTCTTCAAGTAGATTTACCCATATCTGCTCAAATCATCTGTGAAGGTCAGAAAATAACGATACCCGCCGCGAGCCTCATTACTCATCGGACCTCATACATCGGTGTGTATTATATCCAATAAGTCAGTTGCTTGCTCCATTGTTCTGGAGAACGGAGTCTTAGTCATCTTTGCCCATGAGGCATGGTTCGCAAGCATCAACTGATTCATAATCAAGTGATTCCAAAAGCCCATCAGCATGGATTTTCTTCATGCGCTTTACACCAATATGACCTAAACGGCAGCGCCACAAATAAGTTGCACTATCATTATTAACTTTGCATCTTTTTGCTTCAATATTATGAATATGTGTATCACTATGATCGAGATTCAACAAACCATTTTCATTGGGTGTATAACCATAGAAGGTTTTATTCATGTAAACAGAATAACAATTATTCTCTAACTTAAATGAATAACCGTATTGCAATAAACATGATCAAATCATATTCATGCTCAATGCATACACCAAAAAACACTTATTTAGGTTCAACACTAATCCCGAAAGTATAGGGAGTGTGCGGTGATGATCATATCATTCTTGGAACCACTTCCAATACACATCGTCACTTCACCCTTAACTAGTACATGTTCATTCTGCAACTCCCGTTTCGAGTTACTAATCTTAGCAACCAAACTAGTATCAAATACTACGGGGTTGCTATAAACACTAGTAAAGTACACATAAATAACATGTATATCAAATATACCTTTGTTCACTTTGCCATCCTTCTTATCCGCCAAATACTTGTGGCAGTTCTGCTTCCAGTGACCTAGTCCCTTTGCAGTAGAAGCACTTAGTCAGGCTCTTGTCCAGACTTTGGTCTATAGTCACCTATTATGTGTTATGATTTAACCCCGAAGTGACAATAATCGGGATACTTACCGGTGATGACCGTAGTTTGAGGAGTTCATTGTATTCACTATGTGTTAATGCTTTGGTTCAGTACTCTATTAAAAGGAGGCCTTAATATCCCTTAGTTTCCGCTAGGACCCCGCTGCCACGGGAGGGTAGGACAAAAGATGTCATGCAAGTTCTTTTCCATAAGCACGTATGACTATATTCGAAATACATGCCTACATTACATTGATGAATTGGAGCTAGTTCTGTGTCAACCTAGGTTATGACTGTTACATGATGAACCGCATCTGGCATAATTCTCTATCACCGATCCATTGCCTACGAGATTTCCATATATTGTTCTTCGCATATTTACTTTTCTGTTGCTATTGTTATCATCACTACAAAATACCAAAAACATTACTTTTATTACTGTTACCTTTTGCTACCGTTACCACTACTATCATATTACTATGCTACTGAATACTTTGCTGCAGATATTAAGTTTCCAGGTGTGCTTGAATTGACAACTCAGCTGCTAATACTTGAGAATATTCTTTGGCTCCCCTTGTGTCGAATCAATAAATTTGGGTTGAATACTCTACCCTCGAAAACTATTGCGATCCCCTATACCTGTGGGATATCAAGACTATTTTCTGGCGCCGTTGCCGGGGAGCATAGCTCTATTCTTTGAGTCACTTGGGATTTATATCTTCTTATCATTATGAAGAACTTTAAAGATCCAAGAACCAAGATTTATCCCTCAACTACGAGGGGAGGTAAGGAACTGCCATCTAGCTCTGCACTTGATTCACCATCTATTTTGAGTAAGCTTGCGACACCTAAACCTGCTTCTTCTATTGACTCTGATATGTCGCATGTTATTGATGATGCCACTTCTGCTATGCATGATACTTATGATGAAACTACTTCTATGCTTGATACTACTATGCCACTTGGTGAATTTCTTGATGAACAACTTGCTAGGGCTAGAGAGAATGAAATTATTGAAACTGATAATATTGATGAAAGTGATGATGAAGACTCTCCCCCTAATAAATATGAATTGCCTGTTGTTCCTGAGGGTTATGTTATGGATGAAGAAGCTACTAGAGCTATTTTAGCTTGCAATGATAGATATGATCTAAAGAGGTTATTAGCTAAATGGAAGCAGCAATCCCTTAATGCTAGAATGAAACCTGACCCTGCTTTTGCTACTTCACCTATCTGTGTTACTGATAAGGATTATGAATTCTCTGTTGATCCTGATATAATTACTTTGGTTGAATCTGATCCTTTTTATGGCTATGAATCTGAAACTGTTGTGGCACATCTTACTAAATTAAATGATATAGCCACCCTGTTCACTAATGGTGAGAGAACTTGCAACTTTTATATCCTTAAAATATTCCCGTTCTCATTAAAGGGTGATCCTAAGATATGGTTTAATTCTCTTGATCCTGGTTGTGTGCGTAGTCCCCAGGATATGATTTATTACTTCTCTACTAAATATTTCCCTGCTCATAAGAAACAAGCTACCTTAAGGGATATATATCATTTTGTGCAAATTGAACAAGAGAGTCTCCCACAAGCTTGGGGGAGGCTTCCAATTACTTAATGCTTTGCCTGATCATCCTCTTAAGAAAAATGAAATTCTTTATATCTTTATAATGGACTAACCGATGCTTCCACAGATTACCTGGATAGTTGTGCTAGTTCTGTTTTCAAGGAAAGAACACCGGATGAAGCTGAAATTCTATGGAATACAATATGTTGACTAATGAAAATAATTTGTCACTTCCTGAGCCTATTCCTAAACCAACTCCGAAGAAGAGAGGTGTTCTATTTCTCAGTCCTGAAGATATGCAAGAGGCAAAGAAATCCATAAAAGGAAAAGGTGTATTAAAGCTGAAGATGTTAAGAATTTACCTCCTATTGAAGAAATACATGGTCTTAATTTACCGCCTGTCGAAAGAAATGATTATTCTAATCCATCCTATTGAAGAACATCTTGGTCTTGATAACCCGACACAGGTAGTAAAGGTAAATTTTCGATCTCGTATTAGATATGATATAAGCTAATTTTTCTATTTCCCTTCGTGATTTCAGCATCACCGAAGTTGGGAATCGTTTCTGTTATCCCTTGCATATTATAGTTTCATAAGTTCTAGTAACTTGGTGATAGTGACTAGAGAACTCTGTCAATCACTATCTTATCTGGAAGATTAACTCCCACTTGATTCAAGTGATTGTAGTACTCAGACATTCTGAGCACATGCTCACTAGCTGAGCTATTCTCCTCCATCTTGTAGGCAAAGTGCTTGTCAAAGGTCTCATACCTTTCGACATGGGCATGAGTCTGAAATACTAATTTCAACTCTTGGAACATCTCATATGCTTCTGTGGCGTTCAAAACGTCTTTGAAGCCCCGATTCTAAGCGTAAAGCATGGTGCACTAAACTATCAAGTAGTCATCATATCGAGCTTGCACAAAACGTTCATAACGTCTGCATCTGCTCCTGCAAGCTCTAGCGGTGCACTCAAGGACATACTTTAAGCTGCTGCAATGAGGATAATCCTGCTCTTTCGTGAATGCTTGAGCAATGAGAATAACGTCTAAATGATTTAGGGAGACTGCATGTCTGTTGTTGTATCCTTCTAGTGAGTTGTTTCAATGTAGATATTCCTCCTAGGAGAGTGGTCAATAAAAAATAGACATGCGGCAGGACAAAAACCCTTCGCCGAGCTATTGATCTACAACTGTATGCAAATACTTATCTATCAGGTCGTAAGTTCCGCTGCTTATTGAGTCTCAATTTAGTGAGCTAGAATTTTCTCTCAAGAAGACTAACTCAACTTATTAAGTGACTCTCCACCCTTCTTACCTGTTCCTAATGTGAAAGATGATCACAGTAGGGCAAATCAAAACATTAAACGAATGTCGCGCAGTTCATAGTGCGTAGAGTTTGGCATGTCTAGTGATTACCTTATCATATGGCTGATGTGCACACCTTCACTGAATTGCGTTGCAAATGATTCATATTTCTTATAATCTCTGAATGCTGAAACTCTCAACACTCTCTGGTGCATCAGACTCTTGATCTCGGAAACTGATCTCGTGATAAAGTTAATTGGTTACCTGTAATGTTCATGTGTGTGATGCCCAACCTAGCAGGACATGATAATGATATATACATAGTGAAATGCTTGTGCCATCCTGATCCTAGGTTTGTTAGATCCTCTGTATATATTTGGCGCCACAATCAGTAGAGTAGTGCCTAGTCGTTCTATGTATAGGCGCGCACCTTATTCTGGTAGATAGACATGATCGGGTAAGATTATCAAGCACCGAGTCAATCGCGCTGTGGCGTGTTTCATCTAGGCGATCACGCCGAACTTTTGCTGCATACCGAAGCTGCCATCCGATATGAGATACAGAGTGATGTAGATACTACTTATTCGCTCTCGACATTTTTGCTGAGAGTGCTTGTAATAATATATTCTGACCGTTACATCATACATCTCTTGCGATCTAGTGCGTGCATTAAACTATAGACTCACTCATGGCCCTCCAAATTGTTAAGTCTCATAGAATTATAGAGCTCATATCATTGAAAATGATTATGGTCCTTTATAGTAATAGATCATGACTTCCGCAGGAAAAAGACTTGAAATTCGACGCCCACCGTCTTTGGACTCTCCGCATCGTACTACCTGGGCAAGAGCCTTTTAATCCTTCCTATTCGAATGTAGTCGAGATCGTTTACAACTCACATTAGAGCCTAATCGATATTGTGATTCTCACGGGTGTGCGCTACGCTTAAGTGATAAAAGTTTAGCATCCCATCCCAGTGGATTGCTTTACCAATGACATCTCTAATATAAGAAAGCCTCTGTTAGACAACCTGTACTCGTTACTGTGATCTCTTGCGCAGGTTGCGGTCGAATGTATAGTGTCCCTCTCCGTTATTATACAAAACCTAATGTGACTCTTCGATTACATATGTGAAATGGTGGTGATGATAAATCATACTGCATAGCTTCTGTCTATAGCATTTAGTCTTGATCTTGTCATAGTTCGGCATCGTAGAACACTGCTTGTGGCGCCTTGCTAGCTCTCGAAAAACTAATTATACGATCGCGCTGAAACTTTTTGTGGTGACTTCTTGATTACGATTCGCTCTGCATGAGTAGTGGGTAGTAATGGCTAGAGTGCTAAGATACTTTCTGGAAGAGTCTCTCTTCTACGTGCTCTGCCGCGAGGACATGTTCACATCGATTATTGCTCACTCTCGATCAAGTGTAAGTGGTCGTTTTACACTCCTTTCACAAGGCATCCGGGCGTTAATGGCCATACTCGCGCGGTTCACATCATTCCGTCTGAGAGAATCAACCACACTCACCGGTCCACCACCTATGTGCAAAGCACCGTACGCTATTCAATTCTTTGGGAAACATTCATCGTTTATTTGGTAGGACCTCTTTGAGTACATCTGATGCGTCACCGTTCTTATCGCTCTCAGGTGTCAATTGCTTACAATATAGATCAATTCTGCCCTTATATAGATATAGAGTGGTGACTCGATGCTGTGCACGTGTCCGCTCATTGATAGAAGCTTTGAATTAGCTGCTCTAGATACCTCTGTATTCTCATCAGTTTCTCTACTTCGCATAAGCTGTGTCCGCTCGTGGTGCGCCGTGAATATTGTTTGTAACAGATGGACGTAGTTGCTCCACATTAGAATTAATTGTGCGTTCCTTATTGATGCTACTGTGGGTGAGTATGACATTGGAGGGAGGAACAGAGCGCTCAGTGCTCGTGTCGCTCTCCGTCTTTTAGACCGTATAAGCTCGGCTTAGCGTTTGCACGTCGTGTGAATTTTTGATTTATGTAAGTTCAATACAGTACATTCACCAATAAGTCGTGACTAAATCCTCTCTCCTGTATAGCCGAACGTTTATCTGCTGAGATTGTCTATCGGCACCGCCGCTGGCAATTTATCTAGCACCAGGTTCAGCTCAAATACCCGAAAATAGAGTTCTGGCTGACGGTTCTAATGCTCTCTGAAGCATGAATCTCGTATAAATCTCGCTCCTTATGTTTCTGAGGATCTCAAGGTATTCAAGTGATTTCCTATTGGAGCCCTAGACAGGCAGACCATGCGAGGGGGCATCCAGCCTGAACGCCGCACAGTTCAGCCTGTCAGGTGACGCCCACTCCCAGTAGAGCTCGGGGAAGAGTTTCGTCAGCACGACGGTGGTGACGATGTTGATGAAGCTACCGTCGCAGGGCTTCCTAAACACCGCTACAGTATGACCGAGGTGGATTATGGTGAGGGGGCACCGCACACGGCTGGGAGAGATCTTTGTGATCAACTTGTGTGTCTAGAGGTGCCCCCTGCCCCTGTATATAAAGGAGCAAGGGGGAGGCTGGCCGGCCCTTGTTGGTGCGCCAGGAGGAGGAATCCTCCTCCTAGTAGGAGTAGGATTCTTACTCCTACTAGGAGGGGGAAAGGGGAAGAAAGAGAAGGAAAGGGGGCGCGTCCTAGTTTCGGACCAGAGGGTATAGCGCTGCCTCGAGAGACGATTTCCATTATATTCATGGCGGCGCAGTTGGATATGAAGATACTAATGATTAAGTATTCGCCTTTTTAGCGCGATGGACTTCTCAAGGCATGAGAGTACAAGGCCATTTGCTGCGGATAGGTTGTATCTCTCTTATTGGTAACCTGCACTCCTTGTGTGTCTTGCGCATGTCTTCCTTGCGTGTCCACATCCTCTCGTATGAGGTGTGCTGAGAGAGCCTCCATTTCTCTCTCATTGGATCGAGCATGGGATTAACGGGAAGAATATTTAACGCATGGCGTGTGCTGTCACGGTCTTGATCTTGTGAGCTTCGAGGAAGAGAAATGCCGTCAGTACCACTATCTCACTAGTTCCTTTGTGACGAGGTTTGAATTTTCATCTTCACGTAATTCTCAAACTGTCTTGTTTGATCTTTATGAAAATTCTTACACTATGGACTTAGAGGACTTTACCACTGCTTGCAAACTTCCACAATGGGGTAGTGCTAGTGAACCTTGCAAATCTGAATTTAGAGATTTTCTTGCTAGTATAACTATGGGGAATCTAGAGATATAGCATAAGCTACCATAGGGAGCATTCATTTTCCTGCTATATATTATTTTGCTCTCTTCATAGGTAGATGCATTAATGATAAAGATGAAGCATGTCACATGTGTGTGCCTGACCTCAGTATTCTTAGGAGTGCTGTGTTAGGAGATAAATCTTATAATTTGGGAGCCATTGTTGCACGTAGGTTGCATCTTAATGGAATTAATGGAGATTTCTTTGGTGGAAAATTTTTTTACTGCCCAACAAACCGTGACGTCTTCCTACCGCAGTGAGCAATGTTTCGTGACAGCGTAATATAACCATACGTTGTAGGATATTCAGTTGCCGCCCTTCTGATGTTTGAGACACTCGATGTAATAAGTGTGTGATTGCATCATCAGAGATAATCTTTGCAGATGATGCATGTCGGTGTCAAAACCGGCGGATCTCGGGTAGGGGGTCCCGAACTGTGCGTCTAGGCCGGATGGTAACAGGAGGCAAGGACACGATGTTTTACCCAGGTTCGGGCCCTCTTGATGGAGGTAAAACCCTACGTCCTGCTTGATTAATATTGATGATATGGGTAGTACAAGAGTAGATCTACCACGAGATCAGAGAGGCTAAACCCTAGAAGCTAGCCTATGGTATGATTGTTGTTCGTGTCCTACGGACTAAACCCTCCGGTTTATATAGACACCGGAGAGGGCGTAGGGTTACACAGAGTCGGTTACAATGGTAGGAGATCTACATATCCGTATCGCCAAGCTTGCCTTCCACGCCAAGGAAAGTCCCTTCCGGACACGGGACGAAGTCTTCAATCTTGTATCTTCATAGTCCAGGAGTCCGGCTGAAGGTATAGTCCGGCTATCCGGACACCCCCTAATCCAGGACTCCCTCAGTAGCCCCTGAACCAGGCTTCAATGATGACGAGTCTGGCGCGCAGATTGTCTTCGGCATTGCAAGGCGGGTTCCTCCTCCAAGTACTTCATAGAAGATTTTGAACACAAAGGTAGTGTCCGGCTCTGCAAAATAAGTTTCCACATATTGCCATAGAGAGAATAATATTTACACAAATCTAATCTGCTGACGTATTCCGTAGCGTGACATCACACCACGGCCAAGTCTTTATTCGAATCGTTTTACTGTCCCACCTCAGCGCGTTTAGCGAGGCGGTTTCCTTGGCACGTCTTGTCAAAGCAGAGATCGTGTCCCCTTATTCCGGGATTCTCATCAATACGGGCGTGGGTAACCCAGTCGTACCCGTTGGTATGTTTTCTCGATCAAAGGCGAGTCCCAAACGGTCACGGGGAGGGCCCTTGGTATTCAACCTCTTATAAAGAGACCAAGGCCTTACTCCTTTCTTTCAATCTCAAACGAGTTCGCCCTCCTCGAGTTCCAACACCCAAGGCTCCAGATTTCAGGCGCTTCGGACCTTCGACAATGTCCGGTTCCGACCTTCGAGGCCGATGGATGCCCTCCTCCGTCACGGAGGAGGACGTGCTGAAGTTGAGAGAGGCCAGGTTCTTGACCGGCGAAATCTGGCATAGGCTGCCTGCTCAAGGGCAGGTCATTCCCACTCCCAAGCC
>NC_053025.1:96753305-96945588 GCF_003073215.2 Triticum urartu
AGTTATTGAATTAATTCAAAGGCCCAAAATAAATTATTCCTGTGACTCCAAAAATATTGGTTGGGATTTCAACTCATGCCAATATTTTCACAGAATAACGGGAACATTTTCTTGGACTCATTTGATGAGATTTAAATGTTGGTTATTTTTAGAGGTTTTCTGAGGCTTGGAAAATTCCTCAATTCAAATTTCAATTGAATTTAAACATGATGCAGCAACCAAACTAGTCCAATGCCAGGGTAAAGCTAGGGCTGTGACAACTCACCCCCACTAAACAAGAATCTCGTCCCGAGATTCAAGACATGAGGTAAGAAGACAGAGGGGGCACAAGACCAACACAATCTTCATGATCCAAGTTGCACCTCATAAGGTTGTTGATTTGTAGCATACGTTGATCTTGACATCCTCACTTTTGAGATCTTCATCTACGAGATGACGACGGAAAGAAACTCTACTAGGATTGATCTTCTCGAAGATCGAGTTATACAATATCAACTCGCGGAATGAGATGTTGAAACATCTCGAGTTGAGACACAAAACGCATTGAGGGGGATGGAAGAACAATGACAGGGTTTGATTTGGTGGGCAACAATTCCACGCTTAGAAAGATGGTGGATGGTGTCAAGGTGGCGGGGAAATAATTGCCATGATCTCGTAACGGGGCACCTTGGGAAAGGTGACTCAATGGATTGTTCCCTTAAGTGGCAAAAAGAATTACTTTTGATCCATAGATCATTGAAACTCCTCATACCAACTTAAGGCAATTTACAATTGATTGTTTGAAAGATCTCGAAGAAATGGCAAACTCGGACTAGGATGGATGACGTGGACTACCATGTTGAAGACAACGCAATGGATGATTTTTGCTTATCATCAGAGATGGATGGGACCCGTGGTAGGACCACTTTGAGGATGATCCTGGTTAGTAATTACTGAGAAGGGTAGTCCGTAGTAGGATGACACAATGGCGGTGCAAGCTGGGAACAAAATGCAAACGCTAGGAATGATTCTAGTAACTGGGGAGAAACCCAACAGTAGAGAGAGATTCCACTGTTTGAAAGGTTATGGCATAATCAAAGAAACTGAGAACGGATCCCAATTAATGCCGATGATAAATCCTAGTGCTTGCGCGTGCTCTCAAGAACTTGAGCATTTCCGTATTCATCAAGGTTTTACCAATATCCGTGTCAAGGATCCTGGAAACACAACATGCTACCATGATGAATAATGGTGGAAGATGCAGATGCAAAGAAAGATAACACTTTCTCAGATTTCACCTTAGTGAGGCCAAGGGATCAAAATCTGGATGATCGACCGAGAGACATTTAGCGCTCCGCTTCTAATGCTCTCCTTGATGTGCTAGCCTAACCATTCTTTGAAATGGTTTGGTATCTAGAACATCAAGTAGCAGGTCGGACTTCGGAAACACAGAAATCCATAAGGAACTACTATTGGAATAAATTCTACGAGATCCTTATGGGGAGGTGGCCAACTTACTCAAGCAAGATACTACAATAATAGGTCTTCCGGCTGGGTGTGTTGGTCACGACATCCACTTTACCGGGTTACAGAGAGATCAATATTATAGCTCTTGGGAAAACGTCCCAACCATCACATCTGCCTGAGATTCAGATCTGGTTGGTGTCAGGATATTCCAGACTCATCGAGTCTAGAAAGAAAATGAAAGTTTGCAACACAAATCAACGAGATGACATTGCGAGATTCTCAGGAAATGGAGTATGGTAGTAAGCTCCAAAACATGAGCTGGTTCTGCTAAACACATGTGAACATGTTGTCCCAGACAAACATGACCACATAGTAGTCTTATAATAAAACACTACCGAGTCCTAGTTGGGAACCATCATCAAGGATATCGAAGTCCTTGCATAAGTCATATGACTAGCTCTTATGAAGAAACTTCTTTTCCCTGAACAAGTCAATCAGTGGCTTGGTGTGCTAGGGATACGTATGGAATGAAGATGATTAGTCTATCAGACCATGGAATACTTCGCACGTGCATGACTGACTTGGGATGATTCCAGAAGAGGTAAAAGCAAACTTTCTCAAATCCACGGCGCAACTTGCATCAAATGCACGTGATTCAAAGGAAGTCACTTCTTTCATCCAAGCGTATGCTTCATGAGCTAGCATGAAGAAATGCTTACAAAAGTTTCCAACACTAGCTTAATGTTCAACATGAATCATGGAGGAGATAAGATGCTACTGATGGGCTCAACAACAACTCTTCGGGATTTCCATATCACTGGAATTCCACCATTATGTGAACAAAGTGATAGCACTGGTCAGTCCCAAAGATATAATGGTGCATGCTTGAGGGGTCAACCATGAGTAAGACAACATTACGAATATCGTTGGTTCTGATTTGATTTGACAATAGCCCATACTCAAGTCAAGGTTTGGACAAGACAATAGATCCAATAAATGATCACGAGGACCAATCGATGAAGATATCATATTTCTTCAACAAACACACACACAAGGATATCCCTTTGGAATGAACTAATTCAGACAAGCTTTTCTTCCAACTCTCCAAGTTGTTGTTTGGCTTAACCAACTAGCTCAGGGATATCCAACATAGATTCTTGGAGAAAGAGTGGTTTATTGGAAAACCAACTTGATCACGAACTCAACATATCGGTCAGGTGACAACCTGGTAATACTTCCGAGAAGATATTCGAAACATCATGAACCACCGATATGTTATTAAGCTCGAGAACAATCTTGCTTTTCAGGGCAAGGCAATATGATCAAATAAGCAAGGGTTTGAATAATCCTAACTCATTGATCGAAAAGTGCACCGGAAATAAGGACTAGGTAGCACGATCAATCCTAGAATAGTGTTTCATTAACCAACACGCTAAGAATGATATTAGTGTCCATTAACTACCGAGCAACACGGTTGCTAGGAGTAGTGATTTCACACATCATGGTTCACTTGCCGGCATTCCGGTTGCGACAACACGGGACCAAGAGATGAAAAATGATGGCAAGAAGAATCACTGCGTTAAGAATTCATGGGAGATAGTGCAATTCTCATGACAATCCTGACATAAAGGGGGTGATACTCCTGGGTAGAACAGATCAAAAGCTGGATTGCCATTTGATCTGCAGAACACAACTACTTTGACCCAATCCTGGATATGGATGAGGTATTGGAGTTTGTTTCTCCTAGTTATTTTGAAATAGAATGGCTTAATGGACCACAAGAATAATAAGCATCGATAACACGGATGCACAATTACTCATGACTATCAATTAATAGGCGATGGTCGGAATATGAATGAAGAGGGACAAATCAAGAGGACGTATATCTATCTGAGTTGTGGATGCATAGATTAATATGTCGAACCAAGTTCAACAGGTTTCTTCCAGATAACCCATGCAGGAAGGTAGAACTGGCAGAATCACAATTATGAATGGAGAACTCCTCAAGAGTACTCTGATTGTGATATTTTGGTTCAAAGAACTTCTGCCTTAATGGTTCATGGTATTTGGAAGAAAGAAATACCACGGACCTCGAGGACTGTCGCAAGGTTACTAAAATCCTAAAGGAATGAGCAAACACTATCAACAGGAGGTAAGTAGGGTGAATCTCGGGTTCAAGAACCCAGGAATAGAATACCTACTACTAAATGGCATCACGGGATACTTTCGAGAATGGGGCCAGAATTATCACACCGGGAACACAAAGCATGGCTAGATTACTAGGTGACTCCCTAAACACCTAGGGTCATATTAATAGCTCCAACATATATGTCCAGGCAACAGAGTACCTCAACAGACTGTTTGGTGTGCTTAATCTGGCCCAAAAGGACATCGGAAACGGGAGGAAAGGATTTGCAAACGCATCAGACTATTTAGAGACCTGGGATGACTCGGACAGCATAACGGCTGTAAATGCTCAAAAAGATTTGAGACATCCTGCAAAAATGGTGGCATAACCTCTCAACATCATAAAATCAAGGTTCTGAGATTAACTAACAACACACGGAAGTAGTAGAAACAGAACTGGGGCTTAAATCCAACAACCTTATAAGTCTATGGATTAGTAACACGTCATCCTGATAGATAGATGAGAAGGCCTAGTTCTTATTCCACGTAGAAAAGAAGAGGTTGACTCAGATCAGAAGGGCATAAGGTCAAGGAGTAAAAAGAGCCTTACGTTCCCTTCCACAATCAATTCCCTTATATAACTAAAGCATTTCTAGACTCAACTTCGACCAGTTTGGCTTGGTAATCCTACAGGCAGCCAGGCTCTGATACCAAAGCTGTCAGGACCCTGATTCCAAGTCACATCGATCTAGCCGGTAACACTACATATCACTTTGCGGCCTCACGCATGGTATTCCCACGGGTGTCGCCTTACCATGGCCCGGGACCGTTTGCGCCTTTTGGCTCACGTATATGATAGTGTCGCTAGCATCCATATGACAGGGAACCCGGGCCGACATGGCTAGTCGTGAACCCAAAGTGGCACCAACATATGGGGACAGGCATACATGAATCACATCGAGCATGTCGGTCAGCAATGTGTGAATTCAGGCTGTAGCACTGGGCTAACAGGACTCTGGGAACCCGGGCTGTAGCAGGCTAGGCAGGACTCCGGATGTCACCGCGTGACATTTCCCCGAGGGGACAGACACAGGAACCAAGTGAAACACATGCCGGCCAGTCAAGTGTCCCGAGCAGTAGTGCTGGGCTAGCAGGACTCCGGTGAACCGGGCTGTAGCGGACTACTATGGCTCATGGAAGCACTAGACTACATTTCCCCATAAGAGAGGCTGCCAAGGATAAACAACTAGATTGTCGGATCCCACACATACCAAGCATTTCAATCATACACACAATATGCTCGATATGTGTAAATACAACATGGCATCACAACATAACTCTACGACTCAAATATTTATTCATTAGGCTCCGAGGAGCGAGATATTACAAACATGGGTCTCATTACCCAACAATCATAGCATACAAATCAAAGCACATGCGGAAGCTTAACATGTCTGAGTACAGACATCTACAAATGAAAAAGGCTGAGAAGCCTGACTATCTACCAGATCCTACCGAGGGCACAAGATCGTAGCTGAGGTATCAAGCTAAATGTCCAAGTGCACACGAAACTACTAGCGAGACTAAAGTCTCTCTGCAAAACATAAATTAAGCAAACGTGAGTACAAAGGTACTCAGCAAGACTTACATCAGAACTAGCTATATATGCATAGGTATCAACAGGGAGGTGGTGTAGTTTAACTGCAGCAAGCCAGCTTTGACTCGGTGGCTATCTTAAACTACGACTGCAAGTAACTCTTTTGAGGTGGCGCACACGAGTCCACATATTCACCATATCAATACACCACTATGGCTCCGCTCCCGTCTCCCTACGAGAACGCCATCCATAGCACTCACGCTTATCTTGCGCATTTTAGAGTATCCACTTTCACTTGTCTATGAACTGTTATAGGCAACCCAGAAGTCCTTTACCACGGACGTGGCTATTCGAATAGTTTTATACCCTACAGGGGTGTACTTCGTCACACATGTTTCCACCACTTAGCGTCTGCACACGACATGTGCTCGGCGGACTTCAAGCGAAAGCCAACGTGGGTGTAGACCACGACCTGACTAACCGCACAAGTCTCTAGTCTAGGTTTATCGCCTATTCGGGCTCCATCCACGAGGAGATCCGGTCGGAGTTTCGCTCACAGCCCCAAACGATGTCTGCAGGGTTCCCGAGACACCAAACGGGCGCCCGGTACACCGTGCCACGGTGTATCTACCGCATCATAGCCCAGCCCTAGGGTCAGCGCTACGCACGGCTGCCAACACATATCCTATAAACACCAGAAACTAGTTTCAACTCCTGGACAGAGGACGAGAGGGGTCAGTAAGTCGAGCGGGGTCATATTTCAGGGCCCAATGTGTGGTAGTAGTTATTTCATGGATCACAAACACAGAACTCAGTTCCTGAGAATGGTTTCAATGAGACAACCCACCATGTACTCCTACATGGCCTCTCACCGCTACCTTTACCAAATCGTGTTCACACACTTAGCTCACCCACAGTAGGACATGTTCACAACTTTCCAATTCATCCCCAATGAATCAGACCTGACACAACTCTAAGAAATAGCAGGCATGACAAGCAAACATGAATGAGTAGGCACATCAGGGCTCAAACAACTCCTACTCATGGTAGTGTGTTTCATCTATTTACTGTGGCAATGACAGGACATGCAAAGGAAAGGGGTTCAACTACCGCAGCATGTAACAGTTGAATCGTTGTTGTCCTAATGCAGTAAAAGAGAGCAGGAGCGAGAGAGTGGGTTTGTATCGGAATGAACAAGGGGGTTTTGCTTGCCTGTCACTTCTGAAGATAGTATAGTTCTTCATCGATGTCATCGAACTCGTCGTCGAAACCACGTCTATCGAGAGGGGACAAATACCGGCAACAGAGAAAGAAACACAATCAATGCAATGCACAATATGATGCATGATCATGACATGTCGATATGCTGTGGTTTGAGCTAATGCAACTAGAAACATGTTAAATGGAGTTGGTTTGAACCCTAGGTTCAAATTCAAACTCCATATGTGAGAGTTTAAATTCCATTTATATGAATTGGCCTAAACAGCAGCCATAAGTTGTTCTAACATGCATGAAAATGCTATAAACAGATTCCATGAATTTTTCTGATAATTTTTCATATATAAATTATTTCATTTGGAGTTACGCTTTAATTTCTATGATTTTTAGAAGTTTTGGGAATTTTCTGAAGATAAATAAATCATTTACATTGATTTAAAAATACAGAAAAGCATTTACTGCGTCAGCATTGCATCATGCTAACATCATCTGGTCAACATACGCAGTCCAGGTCAAACCGGACCAGTGGGACCCACTGGTCAGTGTCTCAGTGCTGTTTAGGGACGCTAACGTGTGGGCCTAGTCAATGGCCACGTCAACATGGTCAATGCTGACGCGTGGGGCCACTGGGATTAGTTAATACTAAGCAGAGACTTGATCTAAGCTTAATTAGGTGGCGGGGCCCTACTGTCAGTCTCATAGGTGGTAACTAACTGCATCATTAGCCTAAACTAATCTGCCACGTCACATCGCCGGAGTTTACGCCGGCAGTGACCAAAACGCGGCGGAGACACACTGGGTTGGCTCGGGTTTTGCCCACGGTCAACCAAATCGACCGTGGTTTGGTCCTACGCGTAGCTGGGACTCGCGCGCATCTGGTAGGGCAAACAGAAGGGGCTGGGGTGGAGCGAGCTCGCCGGAGTCGAGCTCGTAGCGGCGGCCGGCGTTCGGGTGTTGAGCGAGATGGGGCTACAGAGCATGGGGGGATGGATGGGTGTGTGCGTTATGCTCAGCGGAGTGCGGTCCGTTCGGTGGTGAGCTCAGACGCGTGCTTGCACGGTCATAGCCATGGTGGCGACATGACCGGCGGCGAGGAGCTGTCGGCTCCGATGGCCACGGTGGCTAGAAGGCGCGGACGAGCACGGGGAGAGAGGGGAAAGAGGCAGGGGCTCACGGCGAATCCAGCAGAGGCAACGGCGAGGCCGGGGAGAGACTGGAGCTCGCGAATCCCCAAAGATTTCGCCGGCGGCCAGAGGTTGAAGACGATGTCGGGGACGACGCTGCAGGGCTTCCGGCGGGGCGCGACTCGGTGGAGAGGAAGAGGGGGTCGAGGTGGAGCCTCTGGGCCGGTCAGAGAAGCGAGGGGGTGGCGGTGGCTGCCGCTACGGCGAATGGCAGTGTCAGCTGTGCTCGGTGAGATGGGGATCAGCGAGGGAGGGAGTAGGGGGAGAGTGAGAGGGGTCGAGCGGTTCGGGACGATGCCGGGGCGTTCACCCACGCGTCCAGGGGCTCGGCGGCAAGCAGGAGGAGGTGTGGCGCCTCGCGCGCGCGTGGGCTGTCCCGCCTCTGCCTACTGGCAGAGGTTAGGGATGACTGGCACCAGGCCAATGGGCTGGGCTGTCCACTGGGCCGGCCAGGTAAGCCCAGGTAATCTCTCTCTCTTCTCTGTTTTCTATTTTCTATTCTGCAATTTGTTTTGGGTTTAGTTTTAACACCAAACCATTTTATAAAATCCTGAAAATAATTATGTGGGCTAGAACTAAAATATACCCAACCACATAAAATGTTCAAGAATTATTGGACATATATTAATTATAAAAAAAAATATATCCAATGCAAATAGTTATTGAATTAATTCAAAGGCCCAAAATAAATTATTCCTGTGACTCCAAAAATATTGGTTGGGATTTCAACTCATGCCAATATTTTCACAGAATAACGAAACATTTTCTTGGACTCATTTGATGAGATTTAAATGTTGGTTATTTTTAGAGGTTTTCTGAGGCTTGGAAAATTCCTCAATTCAAATTTCAATTGAATTTAAGCATGATGCAACAACCAAACTAGTCCAATGCCAGGGTAAAGCTAGGGCTGTGACAATTTACTAGTGTGGATGGGCTGTTTTGTCTTGGGCCGAGAGAAACAATTACTACTAGTACAATGGAGACACTCTACAGCTTCCCAGAAAAACAATTACTACTAGTACAGTGGAGACACTCTACCGCTTCTGGCTCCTCCTAGGTCATTGAAACGTCTCCCTCTACTAAATGTCGTTATACTTTTGTTCACCGACATGCGGGCCATGCAGCGCGCGGGCCCAAATGCCATCCACCAAATTAGAAGGCAGTATGCAGGTGGAGAGTCACCCCGGTCGTAGAACGGCAGTAACGAGCCGTCGTATCACAAAACTCCACCTCCCCGCAGTCTAAGTTTGACGGACAAAGAAACGATCATTTCACTCTTCGCTGAATCCCCTTCTCCCTCACCGTATTCAAGAAAGGCAACACTCCATCTGCCACTGTTCTTCTCTCCGAACAAAGGGAAGGTAAGCAGATCTGTGATGTTGGTATATTTTCGTTCAGAGAAAAAAAAAGAACTTTTGCAAAGCAGTAACCGATCCTCACTCTCTTTTTTGTTTCATTGTCATTGTGATTGTGTTTTCCTTTCAGTGGTCTCCTAGTATTCGTCAGTTTCATGATGGACCAAGGAGAACCAGGCAAAGATCTGCTGATATTGGACCAGACGCGGGAGGCTGATCCCCATGAGACAGAGAGCTCCAAGAAGATGGAGGCAACCACCGAGCCAACCCCAGATACGCTCACGGCCACTACTGAGATGGTTAACGCCCCGTTTGAGGTTACAGCCCCCGTGGCACTGCAGGAGCAGTTTTCCCCCTTCGAGGATGTGTCCCCCCCACTGAGCTGCCCAAGGTGATTTCCTTCTTTGCCAATTTCGATTGTGGTTTTTCATCTAAGTATGTGGTGATTTTTTTAGAAAAGGAAGTATGTGGTGATTAATAATGCAAAATTTTATTAGCTTCGATGCCATGCTATACATAGTGGTTTAAATCACTTGTGTTTCTTATACTGAAAAGTAATTCAGAATTTGTTTCTGTTTCAATTAGAGCCCTGATGCAGACAAGGATTGTGTGGTTGTACATGTCACTCGCTATGAGGCGGACGACCTGAATATACGCACTGGGAAAACAGAGTTCTTAGGCTGTTGGATCCTGGAAGCCATTTGCGGTTATACCAATGAAGAGTTGTATTCCAGCCTCACTGTTGTCAGGCGTGTTGTCCAGGGTGTACTGAAGCACAAGAATTTCAAAGCTACTCATTCGTTTGTGAGGCATACTATTGTTGTCAAGCTTATGCAAGAAGATGACGTGGCATGCCTCCACAAACAAGTTTATCAGTGGCAAGGCCACAAGGTTGTCTTCGTGAAGGTTCACAGGATTGAGCTGCTGCGGGACATCCTCGATGATGTTCATGGCAAGGTCCGTCTTGTGTCTAGCCCAAATTAGATCGATGCATGAAATAGTTGCCCCAGCTAGTGTTTAATAGTAGTTTGGATTGTGTCTAATTATCCGAACCTTGCCTGTTATCGACCCCTCTGGGGCTAGTACTCTGTTTGAATCCGTCTATGGGAACTGCTGCTACTTTTGTGTGCCGTGAATCATGTGAGAACCATCGTAATTGTTGCCGAAACAGATGCGTCCTCACTAGTTTTTTCATGAATATGGCATGGTAATACATAAGTTGTCACAGTTTATCATACGAGCAGTGTGTGTTTTGATGAAATAGAGCACTCATTCGAGAACCGTGCGCCGACGTATACATAAGTACTTGTAAACACTATTGGTTCTACCCCACTTGTAAGCAGTTGTGCAAAACATGACACATCGGCTCAGCTCGCTTCAACACTAGGCTATCGACCAGCTAACAATCAACAATCTGTTGTCTGACATATAAGCAACTATGTATCTTGTTACAGTGGTTCATGCAGTTAATTGAGGCCACAATGTAATAAATTCCAAACGTTCACATGCTAGTCCAGCGCTCATGTGGAACACTTACATTAAACTCGTCTTCATAAAAAATTTGAAAAGCATAAGTTAAGCAATTTTATACATCTCAATGATTCATAGAACATAACAAACATATACTAGTTCACAGCAAAAGACAGAGTTGTGAGAAGGTTTACAAATCAGGAAAAAACAAGCAAGGCTTCTCCGAGCAAAGGGCCTCCCGGCAGGCTTAAATTTCCTGGAGTTCACTCTGGTTTTTTCTTGTTGCCACCATCCAGGGTTAGGTTCTCTCATTCCAGAATAACCAATTATAATTGTGGTCTCAGCTGGAATGTTGAACTGAACCATGTAGTGTACAGATCAGCTGAATTGCTTGTGCATTCCACTAAATTTAAGCACCGCTATTTGCAGAAATAAGCAGACCACAATGCCTCTTGTCCGTGCACCTGTCCAAAAAATCGCCGTGCAGCTGTGCCAACTAGTCCTCGGTACATGGATGAACTGGTAGAAAGTGCATTCTGGACTAGGATGCAGTTGTTTTCGCTCGTCCCTGCACTGCAATCAGGAAGTAAAACGTACGAATCAGCTTCTTTTAGATTGCGTTGGTCATTCTACCTTAGTTACAACCAATGTAGGGATACCTTGAAGATGGGAGGTTAGACGATGGCAACGAGGGATAGCCATCTCATTTTGCGCAGTTGTACTGAAACTGAGGTGTGTGCTTTTGATTGCGCGGATAGAAACGATAAGGAGACAGACATCCCTGTTTGCGCAAATACAAAAAACGGTTATTTAAATAGTGACATATATTACTACTTTCCCCTATTTCCTCTTAGAACCAAGTCCTAGATTCATGCTACAGCTTTCCCACTTTCTTCCCTGTTTGAACCAATGCTTTGAGTTGACTGTATGAACTAGCTTTACTTCTAATAATAGTAGAAGTCTAGGTGGCTTTGGAATAGCGGACGGAAGTAGAAAAGGATCCACACGAAGGGAGATGGGGCAGTAGAGCAAGGCAGGTTTCGAAGGAATATATACCTGAGGGTCGTCGGCATGTGGCAAAGACGACGTCGGGAGGCCACATCTTGGCCACAATACCGCAGGGAGGAATAAGAGGTCGGAGGACTTCCCGAGCCGGCGCTCTCTCGGAGAGAACGGCACAGCCGCCGATCGGGACGCATGGGCAGCCGTTGGTCTCCTCCCTCGTCGTCGACGACAGCGTGAACGATGCACCTACACCCCTGTCCCGGTTGAGGTTGTCCGGCCGGATTTGTGACCAGCCGTGAGCTGAGAGAGAGTGTGGCCACCTATGTGTTGCTTAGATCTGGAGAGCATGAGAGAGTGAACGAGAGGAACCCTAGTAAAGCAAGTGCTAAGGCTCCTGCTTTTATATATAGTGGAGTGATTTTGTTGTACCAGCTTCAAAAAAATGCGCTCCTACGTGTACCCGCGAGTGGGTGTGAGAGAACTAGTGCGTGCGTGCACCGCTTCTCTTCGTGAGAGTACAATATACTATGCCCAAAGAATGTTCGCCGCAAGAGTAATAGTATAAGTGTGTGACGTGTGAGCTAAAATAAAATGTGTGCATCGTCTTTTGTTTTTTAGAAGTTCCGAGGGTAGGGTGTGAAGAGCACATATGTGCGTGACGTCTACCTGCAGATAGACGGTGGGTGCGACGTGCGAGTCTGCGAGAGGACTCGGGAGAGTCGTGACTCGTGAGGGTGCGTCTGCGTGAGAGAGATGAGGGCACGTATCAATGCAATGCATGTGTACGTAAATCATTATCCGACAAACGTTCGCCACAAGCCTTTTCCTGATGAACGCCGTAAGAACCGTTAGATCGGCATCCGACAGTGTCAGTTTTGCCATGTCATTTAACAGAACAGCCACTCCTCCTACACACAAATCTTCCACGTGAGTGTTAGCAACTGTCGTATGCTCCCTCCGTTCCGAAATGCGGTGCATATAGCTTTATTGAAAATTCGAACCTCGCAAACTTTTACCGAGTTTTCGTGTACCAAATTGCACATGTAGAATACCATGTATATATTATTTCATTCATCTTCGAGAGGTAACTATAAAGATGGGTGAGGAGTCCACAAAGAAAGACCATCGTATCACCCGCAGCAATTTCAAGCATCCTTTAGTGGCGAGGAATATCATAGGAACTCTATATGATATGATTTTTATAGGATTTTTTCCTTTAGAGCCAATTGGTTCATAGGAATAGATTCATATACTCCACATTTCAAAGGAAATAAACATGATATAATTTCTATAGCTTTAGAGCCACTTGGTTCATATGAATGGATTCCTATACTCCCTTAATTTCAAAGGACAATAAACATTAGCGTATATTCAATAGAAAAGTTCCTATGATATGAACCAAATTACATCTCTTTTCCAATCCCTACTCATAGGAATTGAGATGCTCCATTTCATCTCTTTCCCTGCAATTCCATGTATACATCTTCTATTCCTAAATAGATAGTACAACCCACTAGTAGCTTTTTTCCAAAACATGCAACTATGGCACAAGAACTATTTAGTGTGCCAATAACTTTGAAAGATGGTCGCTGGATGAAGCTAACCCGACAGTGTAGAGATAGGCAAATCCGAGCACTACTGGCCATTGGATATCATCAACATTCCACCAGATCTGCCACATGTACAATTTAGACGACTCCATGTTGAACTTAAGCATAATGCACAAACCTCAAAACACAAGCACTTCTCCTTTGTTCTAGAATCTTCTGTATCATAATTGATTTTTTTTTTTCTAAATGAATTGCCATTATTTGTTTTTTACTTTATGATTTATAATGCACAACCCCATGAATCTTAACATTTTTATAAAACTAATTGATTTTGAATGAGATGAACTATAAGAACTAAACGAACATCTACATCATGCATATATGACTCAAAGCTTTACATGCTATAGTGTGTATTTATTCATAATTTGGTTTTGAAATCTCATGCGTTCAATACATGTGTACCTTACTAGTTTTGAGTAGAGTAGCAAATTTCACGCGGCCCCGGGTATATCAAAATGCAGGGCCCATGCATCATTGCCTTTCGGTCGAACCTACGTCCACAATTTTTTGTACATACTATATCTCCACTAGTCCCCGAACCCAAAATGTTGCCTCGTTCCCGTAAAACCAAATGGCCCACACATATTTAAGGCGTCGACTCGAACCCGTTTACTACGACGTGGCCCCGCATGCCGTAGTACTCCTACAAACCCTACCGCCGCACTCATCATCGGTTTTCTTCAAGAGGACGAGGGAGAAGCCGATTTGTAGTGGAGGCGCTTTCAAAAAAAGGATCTGTAGTGGAGACCCCTACCCTAGGGTGCCCTAGGTAGCTGTCGCACGCATCATTGTTTTCTCTTTTCTTTATGCTCTTGCACCCTAGAGTGAAATGATGGTTGCTTCGTCCGTCCAGCTTAATGCGGGAAAGGTTGGGCTTTGTGATTTGACCCCTCATCGCTCATTTTCTACTACTACGGCGCTACGACCGGGGTGCCTCCAATTCCAACCGCTGCTCCAAACTGTAATTTGGTGCATCACACGTGGAACAAGATGGTGGATGAGCCACATGTCGGCCAAAGGGGTCCTATTAAGTGTGTCACCATTTCGTGTGCGGACTGACCCTGCTTGAGTTGCTACGCCAACACGACAGGAGCAACCTATCACTTGGTTTTGCTCCTTGGTGAATCCCGACTATATTGATCTAAAAAGATACGTGCTGAACTACCCTCTCTGTCTTTTTTTTATTTTTAGGCGTCTCGGTTTGTAGGGCCTGCACGTAGTTCTAGGTCATCCATTTGACTAACTAGATATGAGTTACTATGTCACAAAAAGTATATCATCGGATTCTTAAGCGGATGTAGTTGTATTTAAAAGTCGAGGGCGGGGCTTTTCCTGCGCGGTAGGCGGGGTAGTTCTGCCTAGTCGGTTCGACAGAGACGCGAGAAGAAGAGGGAGTAGGCTGCGCAAACGTAGGGCTGTGTGATTTGACAGCGAGTTACTGCTGGACAGGTGGGGCCCCATGATTTGACTTGCCATTATCATTTTAACTGCGGCACTACGACCGGCGTGAGTCTCCCAATTTCTGACCACCTCCATAGAGGTGCCTCTCCCAATGCTCCAGCATGTAGTAGAGGCTGGCTCTTGCATGAGAGCCCACTTCTCCACTTTTTCCTTGCCTCTCTTTCCTCCACATATGCAAAAATGCCATGTAAAGCGCACTATTGTACTTACTTTTACTTGCTCCTACAGGTGCTTAAGCTTGCCACATAGGCATAAAGTCTGATGTGGCAAGTTAATCAAGAAGAGAGAGACTAGTTTGGTGACCCAAGGAAGAAATAGTGCTAAGTGCGTATACCTAGGTGAAAAGACAATTTTGAGTCTATAGCAAATTAAATGAAGCAAACTTAGCAACACTATTCCATTGGAAGAGGTCACTCCTTGGCAAATGCAATAAATACTAGTACTCCCTGTGTCCCATAATATAAGAATGTTTTTGGCACTACACTAGTGTCAAAAACATTCTTATATTATGGGACGGAGGGAGTACGAAGAAGAGATAGAGAGGAGTAAAAAATAACACTTATAGCCAACCTTGTTGTAGTATGAGTGACTAAGTGATGACTATGTATGACATGCCAACATCAGATAGCCTAACACACCTTGTTAAATCTCCAAGGGCGCGACTGCGCGAGCGACGCGATGGTCGTGGTAGGCGCGACCATGATACGGGCTGCTGGCAGCCCTTGGATCTGAGATCAAACGGTCGCATGCTAAGTTGCTGAAAATTTGCAGAATAACCCTCCAGGATAGGATATTCACCCATAGGTCTAGAATCACGCCATGCAACCATTCGATCTCAGATCCAGGGGCTCTCGGAAGCCCGTATCATGGGAGAATGGAAAGCCACTACCCTGTCGTTCACACGCTGGCAGTTCGCTCCTACTCGTCCCCGCACGTCCTTCAATACTACGGCGGTTCGCTCCTAGTCATCCCGTCCATTCACATTACGGCAGTTCCACTAATCCTAACCCTCCTCCCAAATCCATGGCGTCCCAAATCTCCACGATTGATGGTGAGTACAAGTTTAGAACCATCACCGGCGATGAGTTCGACGTCATCTACACCCGTTCTTCCGCGACAGTGAAAGGATGCCTTTCTCGCTTCAGACGCATGTTCAAAAACTCAGATGATGAGTGGGTCGCTGGGCTAGATGTTGAGTACACCACAGTCCTGGGACGAGAGAAGGATCTAAAGGACGAAGAGAGGAAGAAGCCCGCCGTGATCCAAGTTTGCGTACATAACGTTTGCTTGGTCTACCACATATGCCATGCCGATGTTGTGTGCCAGGATTTTAAGAACTTCCTCAAGGACAAAAGAGTGAAATTCGTTACTGTAGGCTTTAAGAACGACAGGGATGTCCTGCGTCGGATAGGTCTCGTTGTAGGCCAGCCCTTCGATCTCCAGAAGGCAAGCCTGGTGTCCTCCTCTCAACCTTCAATGCTGACCCTGGCAGGAGCCATGGTTCATCCTTCGTACCGTAAACTGGAGAAACCTCATTACACGTTTCATCATCATGCATGGCAGCGGAATGTACTAGATATAGACCACATCCACTACGCTGCAATGGATGGCTACCTTTGTTTCAATATCTACAAGGGTTGGATGAAGAGCAACATCCAAGTATGCGGTTCAAGCAAAGAAGTATCGGCTAAGAGGGAGAGGGAAAAGGACGAAGTCGAGGACGTGGATGAGGACTCCGAGTAAGGTGGCAATGTCGTTGCTCATGGTAGTTCTAAACTTCTAATGCAGTGTCTACCGGATTAGTTGCATAGTTTAATTTCAGGTGTGCTTAGTTTAATTTGAGGGGTGTGTTGTGCTGAGCCCCCAGCAGAACTATGTTATGTTTCTTCTTGTTACTTTAACTCTTCAGTATGTACATACTACTAGTATTTCTTTAATAGAATTTAGCACCCCAATTAAGCACGTAATAGCTTTTTTAATAGTACTATATGCATAATTTGGCGACGAGCGCTCTCTATATGTACCACCTTTTTTTTAATTTCAATTTTTGCTCCATGGCGCAATCCATCGATAGTACTACTGTACAAAAGTATACATTTTTTAAAAGGCTAGAGTATTGTTCATCACATATATAGCCAGCCAAATTCTTAACCTAGAACGATGAACAAGCCATGTAGTAAACCGATACGAAGGAATTATAGTAAAAATGAGGTGATTTTACCGAGCGATCGGTGGGGGAGCATAGCCTGTCATGCGGTCCCACGTGTCATGATGTACCAAGGCGATGCGTGTGTCCCTCTTGAGGCTGAAGCAATACTACGTGGTTTGAGATGATGGCAAACCGAAGTGTGAAATATTGGTTGCTTCGTCCGTCTAGGAAGGTGCGACATTGTGATTTGACGTCTCATTGCTCATTACTACTACTGGGCCAGTACGAGTGGGGTGCGTCCCCCTGCTGTTCTGCACTGTTATTTGGTGCTTGACACGTTGACCCAGTTTCTATATGTCCCACATGTCGGCGACAGGAAGTACATAATTCATGAAAGGGAGCGTCGACGGAGGAGTATACTACAGAATTCATGAAAGGTAGCGACTTAGTTTTGGAAAAATCTGTTTTTACGGAGTACATACCCACTAGGGTTTATAGGGCTCATCTAAAAAACATTAATTTTCCGTTTGATAAGTCTCAATTCTACTATACTAGTAGTAGTACCATTACATGTTGGATTTCGAGGTGCGTTAGATCACCCGATGCAAGCAGTGTCAAGAGGAAACTAACCAATGCATGTACAAGTTCATGGAAATTTAGTGGTCATTCATGCATTCATTCTAATTAATGCCTCGGTAAACATAACTTCTTGAGAAAAACGAGCGTACTAATTACTTGTGCAAACTACGAAATTAATTCGACCACTCACCGTCTACCTTGGTTGGGTTGGAGAGATTTTGAAATTGAGCCATAAACTGGAAAGGAGGGAGTAGTAACTTTTGTCTCGATTACTATTTGTGGCCTTGTATAGATGCAAAATGTATTTTTTATAGTGGCCTTGTATAAGTAAATGGAGGGAGTACTAACCAAAGTACGTAGTAGGGACGAGGAGTAAACGGAGGGAGTAGTAAAATTTTCTCCTCGTGCTGCGAGCCACCGCGCGCGTGGGCGAGGGGAGCGGGCGTAAAAGGCGACTACTACTACTACTCGTAAGCAAGCTTCACCTCATCCTGAGCCACCGCGCCCGTGGGCGGGGGAGACGGCGTACTAAGCAAGCTTCTCCTCGTTCTGCGAGTTGACGGGACACATCAAAAGTACTCCAGTGTATAGAGCCTTGCCTCTAAGGTAGGCCCCACATGGTTTGCCTCTTTTTTTAATTTAACATAACTCGTCAAGTCGCAATTTGTTTGTTCACCCGTGGTAGACATCCTCCCTCCACCAAGTGGACAACCAGTACACGTGCCAAATTACCCACGTGGGTTGATACGTCCATTTCATCATGCTTTCATTCAATATTTATTGCATTTATGGGCTGTATTACACATTATGTCACAATACTTAAGCCTATTCTCTCTTATTTTACAAGGTTTACATAAAGAGGGAGAATGCCGACAGCTGGGATTTGATTCTGGGCTGGAAAAGGAGCAAATATTAGAGACCTATTCTGCACAGCTCCAAAAGTCCTGAAACTTCACGGAAGATGTTTTCCAAATATATAAAAAAATACTCAGCGGAAGAAACTCACCGGGGGGCCCACACCCTGCCCACGAGGGTGGGGGGTGCACCCCCCACCCTCATGGGCCCCCTGGTGGCCCTCCGGTGGCCATCTTCTGCTATATCGAGTCTTTCGATGGGAAAAAATGATAAGCCATCTTCTCGGATGAAACTCCACCACCACGAGGCGGAACCTTGGCGGAACCAATCTAGGGCTCTGGCGGAGCTCTTCTATCGGGGAAACTTCCCTCCCGGAGGGAGAAATCATCGCCATCGTCATCACCAATGCTCCTCTCATCAGGAGAGGGCAATCTCCATCAACATCTTCATCAGCACCATCTCATCTCAAAACCCTAGTTCATCTCTTGTATCCAATTCTTGTCTCCAAGTCCAGGATTGGTGCTAGTAGGTTGCTAGTAGTGTTAATTACTCCTTGTAGTTGATGCTAGTTGGTTTAATTGGTGGAAGATCATATGTTCAGATCCTATATGCATATTAATACCCCTCTGATTATGAACATGTTTATGCTTTGTGAGTAGTTACTTTTATTCCTGAGGACATGGGAGAAGTCTTGCTATTAGTAGTCATGTGAATTTGGTATTCGTTCAATATTTTGATGAGATGTATGTTGTCTCTCCTCTAGTGGTGTTATGTGAACGTCGACTACATGACACTTCACCATTGTTTGGGCCTAGAGGAAGGCATTGGGAAGTAATAAGTAGATGATGGGTTGCTAGAGTGACAGAAGCTTAAACCCTAGTTTACGCGTTGCTTCGTAAGGGGCTGATTTGGATCCATATGTTTCATGCTATGGTTAGGTTTACCTTAATACTTTTGTTGTAGTTGCGGATGCTTGCAATAGAGGTTAATCATAAGTGGGATGCTTTTCCAAGTAAGGGCAGCACCCAAGCACCGGTCCACCCACATACCAAATTATCAAAGTACCGAACACGAATCATATGAACGTGATGAAAACTAGCTTGACGATATTCCCATGTGTCCTCAGGAGCGCTTTACATCATATAAGATTTTGTCCATGCTTGTCCTTTGCTACAAAAAGGATTGGGCCACATTGCTGCACCTTATTTACTTTTGTTACTTGTTGCTCGTTACAAATTATCTTATCACAAAACTAGTTGTTACCACTTATTTCAGTACTTGCAGAGAATGCCTTGCTGGAAACCGCTTATCATTTCCTTCTGCTCCTCGTTGGGTTCGACACTCTTACTTATTGAAAGGACTACGATAGATCCCCTATACTTGTGGGTCATCAAGACTCTTTTCTAGTGCCGTTGCCGGGGAGTGAAGCGCCTTTGGTAGGTGGAATTTGGTAAGGAAAAATTTATATAGTGTGCTGAAATTTACTATCACTTGTTACTATGGAAAGTAATCCTCTGAGGGGATTGTTCGGGGTATCTTCACCCCGACCAGTAGAGCAAAGAGTTGCTCCTCAACCTACTGAACCTACTAAAAATGAAAATGAAAATGAAAATGCTTGCTTTGAAGTTCCTGCGGGTATGATAGAAAAACTGCTAGCTAATCCTTTTTTAGGAGATGGAACAAACCATCTTGATGAACATCTGATATATGTGGATGAAGCTTGTGGATTATTTAAGCTTGCAGGTGTACTCGGAGATGTTATTAAGAAGAAGGTCTTCCCTTTATCTTTGAGGGGAGATGCATCGAGATGGTATAGGCTATGTGATGATATGAGGTCTTGGAATTACAAACGATTAAAATTGGAACTCATCAGAAGTTTTATCCTATGCATCTTGTTCATCGTGATCGCAATTATATATATATATATAACTTCTGGCCTCGCGAAGGAGAAAGCATCGCCCAAGCTTGGGGGAGGCTTAAATCAATGTTATATTCATGCCCCAATCATGAGCTCTCAAGAGAAATGATTATTCAAAAATTTTGTGCTCGGCTTTCTGGTAACAATCGCACCATGCTTGATACTTCTTGTGCTGGCTCTTTTATGATGAAGACTATTGGATTCAAATGGGATTTATTGGAAAGAATTAAACACAACTCTGAATATTGGGACCTCGACAATGGTAAGGAGTCAGGTATGACACCTAGTTTTGATTGTGTTAAATCTTTTATGGATACCGATATTTTTCGTAAATTTAGCACTAAATATGGACTTGACTCTGAGATAGTAGCTTCTTTCTGTGAATCTTTTGCTACCTATGTTCATCTCCCCAAGGAGAAGTGGTTTAAATATCATCCTCCCATAGAAGTAAAAGTATCTACACCTATTAAAGTTGAAGAAAAGACTATCACTTATGATAATCCTGTTGTTCCTACTTCTTATGTTGAGAAACCACCTTTCCATGTTAGGATAAAGGATCATGCTAAAGCTTCAACTGTAGTTCGTAAAAGCAATATTAAAACATATACACCTCCTGAGAAAGTTAAAGTTGAACCTAATATTGCTATTGTTAAAGATCTCTTGTCTGATAATATTGATGGGCACGTTATTTATTTCTGTAATGAAACTGCTAGAATTGCTAAACCCTGTGATAAAGATAAACCTAGACCTGTGGTAGGCATGCCTGTTATTTCTGTTAAAATAGGAGATCATTGTTATCATGGCTTATGTGATATGGGTGCTAGTGCTAGTGCAATACCCATTAGCCTTTATAGAGAAATTATGCATGATATTGCACCTGTTGAGTTAGAAGAAATTGAAGTTACAATTAAACTTGCCAATAGAGATACTATTTCACCGATGGGAATTGTTAGAGATGTTGAAGTCTTGTGTGGGAAAACTAAATATCCTGCTGATTTTCTTGTTCTTGGTTCCCCACAAGATAGCTTTTGTCCCGTTATATTTGGTAGACCCTTCTTGAACACTGTTAATGCTACCATAGATTGCAAAAGAGATGTTGTTACTATCGGTTTAGATGATATGTCTCATGAATATAATTTTTCTAAATTTAGTAGACAACACAGTGAAGAAGAATTACCTAGTAAAGATGAAATTATTGGTCTTGCTTCTATTGTCGTACCTCCTAGTGATCCTTTAGAACAATATTTGCTAGACCATGAAACTGACATGTTTATGAATGAAAGAAGGGAATTATATGAAGTATTCTTTAAACAGGAACCTATTCTGAAAAACAATTTACCTGTTGAAATCCTAGGGGATCCTCCTCCACCAAAGGGTGATCCCGTGTTTGAGCTTAAACCGTTACCTGATACTCTTAAATATGCTTATCTTGATGAGAAAAAGATATATCCTGTTATTATTAGTGCTAACCTTTCAGAGCAGGAGGAAGAGAGATTATTGAAAACTCTGAAGAAGCACAGTGCTGCTATTGGGTATACTCTTGATGATCTTAAGGGCATTAGTCCCACTCTATGCCAACATAAAATTAATTTGGAAGAAGATGCTAAACCAGTCCATGATCATCAACGTCGGCTGAATCCTAAAATGAAAGAAGTGGTAAGAAAGGAGATACTAAAGCTCCTTGAGGCAGGTATAATTTACCCCGTTGTTGATAGTCAGTGGGTAAGCCATGTCCATTGTGTCCCTAAGAAGGGAGGTATTACTGTTGTTCCTAATGATAAAGATGAATTGATTCCTCGAAGAATTATTACAGGTTATAGGATGGTAATTGATTTCTGCAAATTAAATAAGGCTACTAAAAAAGATCATTACCCCTTACCTTTTATCGATCAAATGCTAGAAAGATTGTCCAACCATACACATTTTTTCTTTCTAGATGGTTATTCTGGTTTCTCTCAAATACCCGTGTCAGCCAAAGATCAATCAAAGACTACTTCTACATGCCCTTTTGGTACTTTTGCTTATAGATGTATGCCTTTTGGTTTATGTAATGCACCTGCTACCTTTCAAAGATGCATGATGGCTATATTCTCTGACTTTTGTGAAAAAGATTTGTGAGGTTTTCATGGATGACTTTTCCGTCTATGGATCTTCTTTTGATGGTTGCTTGAGTAACCTTGATCGAGTTTTGTGGAGATGTGAAGAAACTAATCTTGTCTTGAATTGGGAAAAGTGCCACTTTATGGTTAATGAAGGTATTGTCTTGGGTCATAAAGTTTCTGAAAGAGGTATTGAAGTTGATAAAGCCAAGGTTGATGCTATTGAAAAGATGCCATGTCCCAAGGACATTAAAGGTATAAGAAGTTTCCTTGGTCATGCCGGTTTTTATAGGAGGTTCATTAAGGACTTCTCAAAAATTTCTCGGCCTCTGACTAATTTATTACAAAAAGATATACCATTTGTTTTTCATGATGATTGTGTAGAAGCATTTGAAATACTTGAGAAAGCATTGATCTCTGCACCTATTGTTCAGCCACCTGATTGGAATTTACCCTTTGAAATTATGTGTGATGCTAGTGATTATGCTGTAGGTTTTGTTCTAGGACAAAGAGTTGATAAGAAACTAAATGTTATTCAATATGCTAGTAAAACTCTAGACAATGCTCAAAGAAATTATGCTACCACTGAAAAAGAATTCTTAGCAGTTGTATTTGCTTGTGATAAGTTTACACCTTATATTGTTGATTCTAAAGTAACTATTCACACTGATCATGCTGCTATTAAATATCTTATGGAAAAGAAAGATGCTAAACCTAGACTTGTTAGATGGGTTCTCTTGCTACAAGAATTTGATTTGCATATTGTTAATAGAAAAGGAGCTGAGAACCCCGTTGCAGACAACTTGTCTAGGTTAGAAAATGTCCTTGATGACCCACTACCTATTGATGATAGCTTCCCTGATGAGCAATTAAATGTCATAAATGCTTCTCATACTGCTCCATGGTATGCTGATTATGCTAATTACATTGTTGCTAAGTTTATACCACCTAATTTCACATACCAGCAAAAGAAAAGGTTCTTCTATGATTTGAGGCATTACTTTTGGGATGACCCACACCTTTATAAAGGAGTAGATGGTGTTATTAGATGTTGTGTACCTGAGCATGAACAGGAACAGATCCTATGCAAGTGTCACTCCGAAGCTTATGGAGGACACCATGCTGGAGATAGAACAGCACATAAGGTACTGCAATCTGGTTTTTATTGGCATACTCTCTTCAAGGATGCCCGTAAGTTTGTCTTATCTTGTGATGAATGTCAAAGAATTGGTAATATTAATAGACGTCAAGAAATGCCTATGAATTATTCACTTGTTATTGAACCATTTGATGTTTGGGGCTTTGACTATATGGGACCCTTTCCTTCCTCTAATGGATATACACATATTTTAGTTGCTGTTGATTACATTACTAAGTGGGTAGAAGCTATTCCAACTAGTAGTGCTGATAATAACACTTCTATTAAAATGTTTAAAGAAGTTATTTTTCCAAGATTTGGAGTCCCTAGATATTTAATGACTGATGGTGGTTCACATTTTATTCATGGTGCTTTCCGTAAAATGCTCGCTAAATGTGATGTTGATCATAGAATTGCATCTCCTTATCATCCTCAGTCTAGTGGTCAAGTAGAATTGAGTAATAGAGAACTCAAATTAATTTTGCAAAAGACTGTTAATAGGTCTAGAAATAATTGGTCCAAGAAACTTGATGATGCATTATGGGCCTATAGAACTGCATATAAAAATCCTATGGGTATGTCTCCGTATAAAATGGTCTATGGAAAAGCATGTCACTTACCTCTCGAACTAGAACACAAGGCTTATTGGGCTATTAAAGAACTTAATTATGATTTTAAACTTGCCGGTGAGAAGAGGTTATTTGATATTAGCTCACTTGATGAATGGAGAACCCAAGCCTACAAAAATGCCAAGTTGTTTAAAGAAAAAGTTAAAAGATGGCATGACAAAAGGATACAAAAGCATGAGTTTAATGTAGGTGATTATGTATTGCTATACAACTCTCGTTTAAGATTTTTTGCAAGAAAACTTCTCTCTAAATGGGAAGGTCCCTACGTTATCGAGGAGGTCTACCGTTCCAGTGCCATAAAAATCAACAACTTTGAAGGCACAAACCCGGAGGTGATGAACGGTCAAAGAATCAAACATTATATCTCAGGTAATCCCATAAATGTTGAAAACAATGTTATTGAAACCGTAACCCCGGAGGAATACATAAGGGAGACTTTCCAGAACGTTTCAGACTCCGGAAAGGAATAGGCATGTGGTACGGTAAGTAAACCGACTCCAAAACAATTTTTAAGGCAATATTTCTCCATTTTGGAATATTTAGAAAAATAGAAAAATAAGAAGCAGTCCGGGAAGGACATGAGGCCTCCACGAGGGTGGGGGCGCGCCCTACCCTACTGGGCGCGCCCCCCTACCTCGTGGGCATCTCATGTGCTCTCCGGACTCTGTTTTCGTACACAACACATATTTTGGTCGGTAAAAATTCATTATATAATCTCCCAGGGGTTTTGACTCCCGTATCACGCAAATATCTCTTGTCTTTGTTTTGAGTTGTCCTGCTGCAGACAGAGCAACATGTCGTCCCAGGATTCGGAAGGAGAAAGCTATGTGGCTGATTACCTCGCAGATCCTAAGGTCTATGGGGATGTGGAGCACTGTGGTTGGACTACGGAAGAAGAATAGGACTATGAACCCAAGGGAAAGGAGGAGACGAGCTCAGATGAAGTCCCACTACCTCAACCTGGGGACATGCATGTGGAGTTCAAAAAGTCAAGCCTCTCGGATAGTGTAAAGAAACCTAAGATCGAGTTTATCCCTTTTTGCCACTTGCAGGAGAACAAGCAGGAACTATGCCTTGGAAGAAGGACGACAAGCCTACGCCATCAACAAAATCACCACCATCTCCATCAACAAAGAAGAATTGAGTATCTAGTATGGGCACTCCACTTGGCAACTGCCAAGCTTGGGGGAGTGCCCCGGTATCGTATCACCATCACTTTATCTTTACTGTTTTTCTTAGTTCGATCCTTTTGGTAATATCTTGATCTAGTAGAATAAAAGTTCTTAGTATGATTTAGTCATGAGTTTTGCTTTAATTATCCTTCTATGTAATCGAGTCCGTGAGCTATATAATAAAGATTAGTGTTGAGTCAAGGGCTTGATTATTTTGCCATGATCCTAAGTGAATAAAAGAAAAAAGAAATAAATAAAAATAAACAAAGAGATCATGTGAATCTTATGGAGAGTAATGAGCTCACATAGAAAGAGAATGATGAATAAAAGTTGTTGAGAGTTAACAAACACAGTTTTGGTTATCGTTGCAATTAATAGGAAGTAATAAAGAAAGAGAGGTCTTCACATATAAATATACTATCTTGGACATCTTTTATGATTGTGAGCACTCATTAAAATATGACATGCTAAAGAGTTGACATTGGACAAGGAAGACAACGTAATGGGTTATGTTTTCTTACATCTGAGATAAATTATATTGTCTTGGATCTTCCAACACGATGAGCTTGCCTTTCCCCCTCATGCTAGTCAAATTCATTGCACCAAGTAGAGATACTACTTGTGCTTCGAAATACCCTCAAACCAGTCTTGCCATAGAGTACACCATATCTACCTATGGATTGAGTAAGATCCATCAAGTAAGTTGTCATCGGTGCAAGCAATAAAAATTGCTCTCTAAATATGTATGATTGATTGGTGTGGAGGAAATAAGCTTTATACGATCGTGTGATATGGAAGTAATAAAAGCGACAGACTGCATGATAAAGGTCCATATCACAAGTGGCAATATAAAGTGACGTTCTTTCGCATTAAGATTTTGTGCATCCAACCATAAAAGCGCATGACAACCTCTGCTTCCCTCTGCGAAGGGCCTATCTTTTACTTTTATCTCCTACATTGCATAAGAGTCATGATCATCTTCACCCTTCCTTTTCACATTTTATCCTTTGGCAAGCACAATATGTTGGAAAGATCCTGGTATATATGGCAAATTGGATGTGAGTTTTCATGAACTATTACTGTTGACATTACCCTTGAGGTAAAACATTGGGAGGCAAAACTATAAGCCCCTATCTTTTTCTGTGTCCGATTGAAACTCCATACCCATAAGTATTGCGTGAGTGTCAGCAATTGTGAAAGACTATATGATAGTTGAGTATGTGGACTTGCTGAAAAGCTCTTATACATTGACTCTTTCCTATGTTATGATAAATTGCAATTGCTTCAATGACTGAGATTGTAGTTTGTTGATTTTCAATGAAGTTTATGATTCATACTTGATATTGTGATTGAATTATTACTCTAGCATTAGAGATTATATGACAAAGAATTATATGAGTTGTTGTTCTAAGAATGATCATGATTCCCTCATGTCCGTATTTTATTTTTATCGACACCTCTATCTCTAAACATGTGGACATATTTTCCGATTTCGGCTTTTCGCTTGAGGACAAGCGAGGTCTAAGCTTGGGGGAGTTGACCCGTCCATTTTGCATCATGCTTTCATATCAATATTTATTGCATTATGGACTGTTATTACACATTATGTCACAATACTTATGCCTATTCTCTCTTATTTTACAAGGTTTACATAAAGAGGGAGAATGCCAGCAGCTGGGATTCTGGGCTGGAAAAGGAGCAAATATTAGAGACCTATTCTGCACAGCTCCAAAAGTCCTGAAACTTCATGGAAGATGTTTTCCAAATATATAAAAAATACTCAGCGGAAGAAACTCACCGGGGGGGCCACACCCTGCCCACGAGGGTGGGGGCGCGCCCTACCCCCTGGGCGCGCCCCCTACCTCGTGGGCCCCCTGGTGGCCCTCCGGTGGCCATCTTCTGCTATATGGAGTCTTTCGATGGGAAAAAATGATAAGCCATCTTCTCGGACGAAACTCCACCACCATGAGGCGGAACCTTGGCGAAACCAATCTAGGGCTCTGGCGGAGCTCTTCTGCCGGGGAAACTTCCCTCCCGGAGGGGGAAATCATCGCCATCGTCATCACCGACGCTCCTCTCATTAGGAGAGGGCAATCTCCATCAACATCTTCATCAGCACCATCTCATCTCAAAACCCTAGTTCATCTTGTCGGTGTTCTGGGAACGGGGGTCCCCAGACTTTCCTGCCTGTGGCCTGCGGCGTGGCTCAAAGGGGGCCTAGCACGGCCCATCTTCATCAACACAAGACCCAAGACCCTCGCGAGAGGCCAAGCCTCGCGGGGCGGACGACGCGGAGCTTCCTCAGGCACGGCCTCATCAGGCTGGCTCACGAGGAGGCGGAGAAATCAAGGCGGGGTACCTCACTAGGTGCCCATGACGTAAGCCATGACGACCAAGGGCACCAGGCGGGCGCCAGCCCGCGCAGTGTCCTCCTTTCCTCTTTGGTGCAAAGGGGGCAAGCGCAGGCGAGAGGATCAAGCAAAGGCAGCCATTTCGGTGCAACGAGACCAAGACCAGTCCAACGGTGGGAAGGAGGTCATCGTGGAGCCCAGGACGGCGTCACCACAGAGCCTCTGGCAGGCGAGGACCAACTTTAGTCAGGATAAGTGTACCCAATGTTCCCCTTCAAAATGGCCAATTGTTGGCACCCTTCCCGCTCAATATTTGGGAGGAGGCCCAGGGCCCTTGCCTATAAATAGGACTAGCCACCCCCAGGGTAGGAGAGGATGATGAAGATGAAGTAGAGCATCTAGATCAAGAGAGGTCCAGAACCTGGGCAAGCAGAGAATCAGAGAGAGAGAGAGAAGGGCGGCTGAGCTCCTCCTAGCAGTTCATCGCCCCAGCCAAGAGCAGACCCTCACGAGGCTGTTCTTCCTTGTATTGTTTATCATCATCAGCCCAAGAGGCAATCCACCAACCACAAACTAGAGTAGGGTATTACACCACAATGGTGGCCCGAACTAGTATAAACCTTGTGTCCCTTGTGCTGTTCTTTCAGTAGTTTAGATCTTTGCGAGACGGAGAGGTAGAAGGCGTAATCTCCGCGCGCACCCCAGAGTTCGAACCTCAAGGGTCTGCCGGAACCCGAAATCTGACATTTGGCGTGCCAGGTAGGGGTGCGCCGGAATTCGTCTTCCACCGCTCCGTTCTCCTCCGACCGTCGCTTCCATGTCCGACGCTCGTCGGGCCCGCGCCGAGCGTCGGGCCGCCATCGCTTCCCGCGTCGCCCAGACGGCGCCCGTCGGCGGGCGTCCTCGTCGTTCCCCGTCACCCGCCATCAACGCCGCCACCGGCCCGTCAGGGGACGAGCAGCAAGCGTCGTCTCAGCATCCATCCGTGCGGCAAGACGGTCGCACCGCTACTCCATAGCTCACACCAGCTGTTTCGTCGTCCCGTGCGCTCCACACACCCTTGGAGGCTTAAGCTGCGCTCATCGCGGCAAACGAGCTCCTGCGCTACCGTCCCGTCAACGACGTCTACGAAGAGTGGCTCGACCGCGTCGCCGAGCTCGTCCGCGCCGCAGGGGGCTCTCCCGCGCCGTCCGTTCCGCTGCGCCGCACCCCGCCCCGCGCGGGCAACGAAGCTCCGGGGGCGTACCAGCCGCCTCCTCTCCAAGAAGACGCCATGGCTCCAAGGCGCGTGGCCCCTGGGCGGAACCCGCTCCGTCAGGTGCCAGCGCAGCAAGAACGGAGCTGCCAAGAAGTCCCTCGCCCGCAAGAAGCTGCCCGGGCGCTCCCTGCTCCGGCACGTCGCGACCCTGCTCCAGCTCCGGCACGCCAAGACCCCACGCTGCTCCCAGCTGCAGCGCATGGGGACCCGCAAGACCAAGCTCTCCACCAGCCAAAGCCTTTCGTGGCCACCGCAGGCTGCCGTGCCTACACCACCGAGCTGCGTAGCGTCGCGTGGCCCGGCAAGTTCAAGCCAGACCTGCCTCCTCGTTACGACGGCACGACCGATCCTGCGGAGTTCCTCCAGCTCTATGAGCTGGGCATCGAAGCTGCCAGCGGGGTCGAGAAGGTCATGGCGAACTGGTTCCCCATGGCGCTCAAGGAAGGAGCTCGCACCTGGCTCCTAAATCTGGCTCCAGGCACAATCTCTTTCTGGGACCAGATGCGCACCCGCTTCAACACCAACTTCCAAGGTACTCACGACCGGCCGCCCACCGTGAGCGACATGCGCCGCATCAAGCAACAACCCGGAGAGACCCTGCAAAAGTACATCCAGCGCTTCAACAGCGCGCGCCTCAAGATCCCCAAGGTGTCCGAGGAGGCCATCATCTCAGCCTTCTCCGATGGTGTGCACGACGTCAAGATGAAGGAGGAGCTGGCGATGCATGAAGACCTGTGCACCTCCCTGGAGCTGTTCAACTTGGCGACCAAGTGCACTAGGGCTGAGGAAGGACGTCTCTCCCTCCTCGAGCTGCCTGCCGCGGACCCAGAAGAGAAGAAGCCCAAGGCCAAGGACGTGAAGCGCAAGGGGGCTACCGTGCTCGCGGCAGAACCAGACACCAAGCGGGGCAAAGATCTGCCTGAGTCCTCCAGGGGCAGCCGGTACTGTGTGTACCACGACCTCCACACCCACAACACCAACGAATGCCAAGAACTCCGCGTCGTGCGAGAAGGAAGGATCGGCTGTCGTCCCGACCGTGCTGATCGGGGCTACGGCCGAGGAGGAGGAAGAAACGCAGGACGCTGGGAAGACCGCGGCCCGCGCCAAGGGTGGCACGATCAACCTCGCGAGGATCGCTGGCGAGACCTGCCTCGCGAGGGGGACTGGAGGGATCAGCCTCGTGAGGATCGCCCACAAGGCAACGCAGGCCTCCCTCCACTGCCGCCTCAGCCAAGGAGGAACGAGGACCGCCATCAAGACGAAGGGGCTGGGGGCTTCCAGGAGCCACACGTAATCGCCTGCATCCTGGGCGGAGCTCAAGCCCCAGCCTCCCAACGCATCTTCAAGCACTTTGCCCACGAAGTGAATGCAGTCCTCCCCAAGCTCGAAGCAACGCGCCCTCTCAGGTGGTCGGCGTGCGCCATCACGTTCAGCTCAGCGGATCAACTCAAGTGTGCCGCCACAACCGGAGTCCTCCCGATGCTTTGCTCCCCAGTCATCAGCAATGTACTGGTCACCAGGACCCTCATCGATGGTGGGGCAGGGCTCAACGTCCTGTCCGTGGAAACATTCAACAATCTCCAAGTGCCCTATGACCAGCTTCAGCCAACCAAGCCCTTCTCCGGAGTCACCGACGGTTCCACGGTCCCGATTGGGCAGGTCCGCCTCCCTGTCACCTTCGGGGCACGCAACAACTACCGCACCGAGCTCATCGACTTCAACGTCGCCCACATCCGCCTGCCGTACAACGCCATCCTCGGGTACCCAGCGCTGGCCAAGTTCATGGCCGTAACTCACCATGGCTACAACGTCCTCAAGATGCCAGGAAGTGGCGGAGTCATCACGGTGCCCTGTGAAGAGAAGGATGCAGTGTGTTCCCTGGAGCGAGCCTTTCAGGCCGCGTCACTGGAAGACCCGGATCGCGGAAGCAGGAGGCTTCCCGAGACCACCCCCAGGAAGAAGAAGACATCGTCCGGACCGGCCCCTCAGGAGGCGGACCCCTCAGGGCCCGCGTCTGCCCAAGGGGAACCTCCTTCCATCGCATAGGAAAGCGCGCCCGGCGCCCTCCTCAGGCAGGGCTCGGGGGCTCTCCCCTGGAGGGCCGCCGACCTAGCCAGGGTCACGAGGGAGGCGCTTGGGCACCACGTGGAGGCATGTTTCGAAGCACGTTTCCCTCAAGAAGGAGCAAGGCAAGGAAGGTCAGACCCGCAGGAGTCCGTCGACAAGGCCACTCAAGAACTACAGGAATCAAGAGTCATGAGAGGCTACCGCCGTCTGCCGGCTGTGGCTCCCCATCCAGGTGAGGATGGTGGGTTGCGCGTCTGCATCGACGTACCAGGGCTCAACCAAGTCGCTACGATGGAGCGCCTCTGGCCCTTGCGAGTGGGGCGCTGCGGGGGTCCGCCCCACAGCTACGTTCGCATGCCTTACGGCTTGCCGAGCGCGGCTGCTACGTACTAGCGCCTCATGAGGGGCATCATGGAGGCATAAGAAGACAGGCGTTCCGCAGCCTTGGCGGATATGGAGATGATTCGCGAAGAGCCACCGGTGCCTCCAGAGCCTCCCGAGGCCCCTGGGCCTGGGGGCTCATGAGGATCGGCTTCCGCAGCCCACCGAGTCTGCTGCACCAACACCCCTTCGTCCTCGACATCTTCAGGTGACATCTTTCAAGTTTCATTTCCAGCTGGGAGCGCCCTCCCAGGGCTGCATCATTCCCAGGCCGCGTGGGTCCGTCCCAGCGGCGTGTATCCCTTTCATTTCATGTTGTTAGCTTGCTTTGTTGGGGGCGCCCCCCGGGCTGCATCATCCCCAAGTCGCTCGGGCCTGACCCAGCGATGCCTACCTTCCCAGCATCTATTTGAATGAATCCCCTCCTTTGCGGCTAACGTGTTTGATCTAGTTGCCTGCTCAACTGACGCCAACTGACGGGATTGCTCCCATAACGGCACGACGCTTGCGCATGGGTCCGTCCCTGCAACACCGACAAACCTGAATGGCTGAGCTCTGGCCGCGGAAGCCCCACATGGCGCCACCTCGTCAAGCCTTCAGTGCCTCACTTCCCCTCGGAAGCAACTAACGGCTGACTGATAATTGTCATGGCAACCCCTTCCTCCTTCTATGATGAGTTTACAGGATCCCCTAAGGGAGTCGCGCCAGGCAAGGCCCTCGCGGCATTCCCTTCACTCTCGTCCACGCGAACCGCTTGCACGTTAAAGGGGGGTGCCTGAGCATTGCAACTCAGGGCTCCTACTGCCTCTCCAGCCCTCACCCTCTGGCCTTGACCACGGCATCGTGACCTGGCATACCAGCGACGGCTGAGACTAGCTCGAGGGCCGGGACCCGAGGACGTAGAGCAGAAAGGGGAGCAAAGGCGGGGGAGAAGGGGCACGCGAGGACCTCGCCGAGCGATTCCGCTCTTGCCGACGCGCGGACCCGATGACACACCAGGAATAATCCCTGATTCTCGAGATAAGTCACCACCCGAAAGCACCGGCTATCGTAGCACTACCCCCGCACCTAATGCAATTCCGTGTCAGCGACGCCGCTCTCCTTTCTCGCCGAACGATGGATGCTTGGGCGCCAAAGGGGACCTCCTAAGCATCACGACTCAGGGGCTCTTACCGGACCCCAGGTCGCTCACCTCCTGGCCTTGACCACGGCATCGCGACCTGGCATACCAGCGACGGCTGACGCCGCCTTGGGACTGGGACCTGTCGACGCAGAGCACCAAGCCCTCGCGAGGTTCGAAAGGGAGAACTGAGCTAAGACGGAATCAGCAACTCACACAGCTCTGCAGCAAGGGTTATATATTAACAAACAGGATCACAGGCACCTTACAAGCCCCCATGGGGCGCATTTTGATTCCTCGCAGGGGACGGATCCTAAGGGATGCTAACTACACGCGCCCCTGCAAAAGACGCCATCATCAACAGTGGGCCGTCAAGCGCCGGCGCCAACCCCATCCAGATCAGAGTCGGCGACGGCCAGACGAGCCCGCCCTGCTCCAGGAGCGGCGCCAGCTCGTGGGCTCGTAGCTGTCGTCACTCGTCTCCGGAGTCGCAAAGATCTCGCTGGAGTCGCTGGATCCTCCGGCGCCTCCGTCGCCTGTGGAGCCGCCAAGGGAGCGGTCGATGGGCCTAGCCCTCACCATGGCGAGGTCCTGGCCACCTCTCCCGGGGCAACACTCCAGCCGGCGCCCGCTCGCATCGAAGACCTTGAAGAGCATCACCGAAGCACCGTCGTAATCCAAGTGGACCGTGAAGACGCCCCTTACCCTGCAAACCCAGGCGATCTCTCTCCAGCCCCAAGTCATGTAGACCTCGCCCGGGGTAACGACCGCGACCTCTGCCTCGGTCGCGAGGGTGCTGCAGCCGGCGTGCTTCAGCCAGAGCTCCAGGGGCTCCCCCTGCGGGATGATGGAGGCAAAGAAGGGAGGAAGGCGGATCCAAGACTGAAGAGGAATGGCGACGTGAAGCACGAACTCTCGGGAGGAGTCCTCGGCGTGGACCCCAGGAGGAACAACCCACACCTTCGTGACCCGTCAGCGCCGACGACGGTGCTGACCGCGGGGATCGGCATCGACCCCTTCAAGGCCCTCGACGTGGGCATACAAGGGAAGCGGGAACCCCGGCGGAGGCCGCTCGCACCAAGGCCTCGACACCACCTGACGGTCCTCCTCGTCCTGGCCGCGAAGGGCAAGCCGTTTCTTCGGCGGGAGCGGGTCTGGTCCCTCTCGAGGGGCCTTTCCCTTCTCCGCTGCAGAGAACCGGCGGATCGGAGCCATCGCAGCAAGACGGAGCAAGGATCGGGAAGAAGGAAAAGCAAGGAGGGATGGACTGGAAGGGCACGCGCAGTTCCGTACTTATAGCCGGCGAAGGCCAACCGTCGGCCTCCATGATCATAGGTAATCATGACACGATTTGCATGCATGGACTTGTCCAATCCGTGCGATCACCGAGGCGTCGTGGGGAAGCGGAGACGCCCACGCCCCATCAACCGCCACGCGGCGCCCAAGGCCGCAGGCTGTTAGGGCCCGCGGTGCTTCGCCCTTGCCCTTTCGCCTCTCAGCACGGCCACGTCCGGGCGTGCCTTGGGCCCGGGGGCTACTGTCGGCATTCTGGGAATGGGGGTCCCCAGACTTGCCTGCCTGCGGCCTGCGGCGTGGCTCAAAGGGGGCCCAGCACGGGCCATCTTCATCAACACAAGACCCAAGACCCTCGCGAGGGGCCAAGCCTCGCGGGGCGGATGACGCGGAGCTTCCTCAGGCACGGCCTCATCAGGCTGGCTCACGAGGAGGCGGAGAAATCAAGGCGGGGTACCTCACGAGGTGCCCATGACGTAAGCCATGACGACCAAGGGCACCAGGCGGGCGCCAGCCCGCGCAGTGTCCTCCTTTCCTCTTTGGTGCAAAGGGGGCAAGCGCAGGCGAGAGGATCAAGCAAAGGCATCCATTTCGGTGCAACGAGACCAAGACCAGTCCAACGGTGGGAAGGAGGTCATCGTGGAGCCCAGGACGGCGTCACCACAGAGCCTTTGGCAGGCGAGGACCAACTTTAGTCAGGATAAGTGTACCTGATGTTCCCCTTCAAAATGGCCAATTGTTGGCGCCCTTCCCGCTCAATATTTGGGAGGAGGCCCAGGGCCCTTGCCTATAAATAGGACTAGCCACCCCCAGGGTAGGATAGGATGATGAAGATGAAATAGAGCATCTAGATCAAGAGAGGTCCAGAACCTGGGCAAGCAGAGAATCAGAGAGAGAGAGAGAAGGGCGGCTGAGCTCCTCCTAGTAGTTCATCGCCCAGCCAAGAGCAGACCCTCGTGAGGCTATTCTTCCTTGTATTGTTCATCATCATCAGCCCAAGAGGCAATCCACCCACCACAAACTAGAGTAGGGTATTACACCACCATGGTGGCCCGAACTAGTATAAACCTTGTGTCCCTTGTGTTGTTCTTTCAGTAGTTTAGATCTTTGCGAGACGGAGAGGTAGAAGGCGTAATCTCCGCGCGCACCCCAGAGTTCGAACCTCAAGGGTCTGCCGGAACCCGAAATCCAACACATCTCTTGTATCCAATTCTTGTCTCCAAGTCCGGGATTGGTGCTAGTAGGTTGCTAGTAGTGTTAATTACTCCTTGTAGTTGATGCTAGTTGGTTTAATTGGTGGAAGATCATATGTTCAGATCCTATATGCATATTAATACCCCTTTGATTATGAACATGTTTATGCTTTGTGAGTAGTTACTTTTATTCCTGAGGACATGGGAGAAGTCTTGCTATTAGTAGTCATGTGAATTTGGTGTTCGTTCGATATTTTGATGAGATGTATGTTGTCTCTCCTCTAGTGGTGTTATGTGAACGTCGACTACATGACACTTCACCATTGTTTGGGCCTAGAGGAAGGCATTGGCAAGTAATAAGTAGATGATGGGTTGCTAGAGTGACAGAAGCTTAAACCCTAGTTTATGTGTTGCTTCGTAAGGGGCTGATTTGGATCCATATGTTTCATGCTATGGTTAGGTTTACCTTAATACTTTTGTTGTAGTTGCGGATGCTTGCAATAGAGGTTAATCATAAGTGGGATGCTTGTCCAAGTAAGGGCAGCACCCAAGCAGCGGTCCAACCACATACCAAATTATCAAAGTACCGAGCGCGAATCATATGAACGTGATGAAAACTAGCTTGACGATATTCCCATGTGTCCTCGGGAGCGCTTTACATCATATAAGAGTTTGTCCAGGCTTGTCCTTTGCTACAAAAAGGATTGGGCCACATTGCTGCACCTTATTTACTTTTGTTACTTGTTGCTCGTTACAAATTATCTTACCACAAAACTATCTGTTACCACTTATTTCAGTACTTGCAGAGAATACCTTGCTGGAAACCGCTTATCAGTTCCTTCTGCTCCTTGTTGGGTTCGACACTCTTACTTATCGAAAGGACTACGAAAGAGCCCCTATACTTGTGGGTCGTCAAGGGCTGCCTTTTTCGTACAGAAATGAGCTCCGTCGTGTACCCGCGCGGGTGTGGTTGGGAAAGAGACGGGAGTACGTGCGTCGTGCGTGCACCTCTTCTCTTCGTGCACGTCCCCCACCTATGTGGGTGTGTGTGAGAGAGATACAAACCTAGAAATAATGCGCCGTCCATGCCCATGCCTCCGCCCAGCCCGACCACCAGTCACCACCATGCCCCACTCCTCCTCACCTTATCTCTCATCTTTCTCCCTCCATTTTTATATACAAGGGGCCACTATCAAAATTACAATTTGCAGATATACAAGGCCACTAACACTAATCGACGCAATATTAATGGTATTTGCCTTGTGGTACTAGCAAAGGAGGACATTAAGTATCCCTTGCATGCATGCGGGAGTTTGCAAAAAAATGCATCTTGATGTTCCGTGCAATGCACGAGCATCTTGCTAGTCCATGAAAACAACACATGGAAAAATTCCACGGCGAACGAGGGATTTGAATGTGTTGGGAGGGGCTGTTTGGATCTTGCCCGGGGTAGCCAATATATTGGCGACCCTTTTGTCCACCGGTGCCTTTGCCACCGATGAACGAGGAATGGCTCGGGTGCTCATGTTGTTATGCATCCTCCAGCGCACACGTTGGAGACGAGCTCGCATGAGCTGTGTTTTTTTGTCCCACAACACCGCCCAAGCCACCCGCAAACCGACCGGCGACCTGCAAATTACGCCATCCAACCGTAGCCGCACACATTATGACAGCAACTCAACCAACCGGACGAAATTCATGCAAACACGTAGACAAACTGATATTTCATATAAAAAACGAAGGAAATCATATAAAATACCGGATTTTCATACAAACATGACGGATTTCATTACATTCAAATGAACTACATGGTGCTAGTTTTGGACAGCACGTGTATATAATACCTGGCCTAAATGGTCGCCCGCTGATCGATTTGTGTTCCTCATGTCCGGCAGCACGATCACCAGACTGCCAGGAGCCTAGGAGGTATATGCTTCAGCGCAAAGGACGACTCGCTTCCCCACTGCCCAACTGATATCATTGGCTAGTGCCGAGGATGATGGTGGCTGGCACTGGTTCGAGTTCATCACCGGCCACTACTTCGCCATGGCCGGCACCGGCTCGAGTTCATCCTAACATTCCCCTCTTCTGTGGAGCCCATGCGGGGTCGACGAAGGTCCTCGCAACAAAAGGATCCGGCAAGACACTTGTTGTGTATGCCGGCGTCGCCTCCGCGGTGGCCTTCATGGGACCCAAGCGGTGGCGGCCTCCCGTGTTCTACTTCTCCTCGATGATGGCGGCGGACACGGAGGCGTTGGCCACCGACTCGTCGCTCTCCGTGCACCCGGCTTCTGCACTGCTTGCATGGCGCAGCCACCGGCATGGGAGTCTCGGCCACAGAAATGGGAGACGCGGTACAAGGCGGCGGCATGGACGGCAGCAACGACGCCCATGCGCCGCTCCTTGTCGAGCTGGCCTGGAGCGGTGAGTTGCTGAACCGCGCGCTGGCTTGGGGCGGCAACTGGCTCCGTCAGGCGAGGGGAGGGAGGTGGATCAGCGAGCTGCATAGCTCGTATCCGGCAGGCTACCCAGCCGGCTTGGATGCGGAATAACTACTCTTCGTAAGCCATTGTAAGAGTGGACAAAATGGTGGAGGAGATAGGGGAGCGGCGGAGGTGTGCGATTCTTGGCTGGCGTTTGGCCTCGTTTAAATAGGAGATTAAATAGATGGCGGACGGGAGGAGCTCGTCTGGCGTTGCGTTTAACGCCGGCCCGGTCATGAATGGACATGTGTCTAGAGTGGGTTTCTCGGCTTCCACACGGGCGGGTTTCATGGAGGCATTTGAATGCGGCATGGATGCGTGTTCAGCCGGGAATGCCGCGAGTGGCGCCCTCGACTCTGACCTAGGACACCGCACCGTTCTTCCATTGACGTGTGGGCTCTTTGGGTGCATGGCCTGCATGTCAGTGACCCAACGCAGGCAGCGCACAGCATAGGAATCTTTGGTGGGCTAGGGTGGTCAAAAGCGGGCATTTCATAAACCGATGATTGTTCATTGAGTGCGACGTCATCTTTTTCATGTAGATAAGCCTACTATGTTGATAGCCCATTCGATACGTTGTGATTCATAAAGACCGCTGCAAACATCAATGTTCTGCTTATCACATATAAGATTGATTAATACCCGTAACAATCCATGTCCTTAACAAAGGGTGCATGCAAGTATAGGTTGAGTGTGTGTCTTGCGTCGTGTCCTGTGTGCATGCAGGCGTGCGAGTGTTGCATGCATGCAAGGGTATGTTTCAGTGTTGCATGCATGGGTGCGTACGTGCATGTGTTCATCAGTGCATGTGTACGTGTCAGTGTTGCACGCCAACATGCGTGCGTGTGTACATGTCAGTGTTCCACGCCTACATGCGTGCGTGTCTTGCATGCATGCATGTGTACGTGCGGGGTGAGGCTACACGTCAGTCGACTGACTTTTTCATCTCTGGTCATTAGATTTTCCAGCCGTTGGATACGAAATCAAGGGCCTCCAGTTTATCATCAAACTCCACCCCCCTAAGCTGCCAGCCACCACCGGCCGAACCGCCAGCCCCCGCCGCCCGCGGCCGGACCGCCCTCCCTGAAACCACTCCCCACCGTCGGTCCGCCGCCGCACTGGCCATCCCTCTAGCCCCAATGAACGCCCCCCCCCCCAACCGCCGGTGACTGCCAACCAGAGGTCTCACGACTTCGAATACCCACCGGCCACTAATTTATTACCATTTCTATCCTTCATATACGCGCTGACGGGTGGGCCCTATGGTAATGTGCGCTACTGAATGTGGATCGTTTGGCTGGTCAATTGATCGTGTTATCAACAAATTGCGGAGTTGTATGGTGAGCTAGTGACCGTATGATCACCCTAAAATGTACTCCTATTTTATTACCGCAGTACAAACTCAAACTACCATTTCTTTCTTTCATATACGGGCTGACAGGTGGGCCCCACGGTTACGCGCCCCGATGGTGCAACACTAGTTGCGCCGCGTGGAACGCTTGACTGGTCAATTGATTGTGTCATCAACAAAATAGGAGTTGTACGGGTGAGCCAGTGACCGTATAATCATGATATGTATTTGTTTAACACGGTACAGACGCAAGGGCTCATATATACGCGCAAGCACTCACCGCTATAAAGCGCACACATGCGAACCCTACCCCTATGAGCACCTTCGAGAGAGTGGGCCAGCATATATGATCTTGAGATTTTACGAAGTCACCATAGGTGCCTCGTAGTCGAGTGGAATGTCTCCTCCCATTGAACGTACATCGCCGGAAAATACTGAAATTAACACAAGATAAATGCGAGCACCAGGACTTTAACCTTGGTGGGCTCGAGAAACCACTGTCCTCTAACCATCCAACCACATGTTGGTTAGCACGACAAAATGTATGTGGTGACCGTGATGAGCTTATTCTGAAGTCCAGTGACCATATTGTGCTTTCGCTTCAAATACAATGACGGAAGTGTCGTCAACAAAATACGGAGCACGCATCAAATGCAAAGTCCGTCAGTGTCATCAACAAAATATGGAGACGTGTCGTGAGCTAGATACCGTTGTACTATTGTATATGCTTATTTTCTTAGTGGCCGATTGCGTGTGTGGTGTGGTGGGCACATCATTTCTAGTTGTGGTGGGTCAACATGAAGACTCATGGGTCGGTTCCATCCTGCGCCACATATAGGTTGGACCGAGACGTGTTATACGAAGACCCATGTGGAGGACTTGGCGTACAACACGAAGCTACCAGAGTCGCAGAGGACTCTATCCCCACTGGTGATAAGCCGACCATATATGATTTGTAACCCTAGGCCCGTAGTATGTTATACAAGCTTGGGGGCTAGTTCGTCGATAGTATACACACACGCACAATGCCTGGTATTCCCGTGTACTTTGTACACACCCCTATCACTAATATACAGTACCAGGAGTAGGCTCTTTCTTCAACTGGAAGGGTCCGATCCGAACTATGGTAAAACTTTGCCTCGTATTACCATCCAGCCTAATAGCCAGGGATATCCTACCGAATGATATGATGAAATCATATCTGCCAACTACTAAGAGAGAGGTGTGTCGGGGGGGTAATGTGTGCGAGAGAGGCCTAAAGATAATGTGCGTGCGGGAGACACGTAGGCACATATATGTGCCTATAGAGGGCTAGTAGAGACCGTGCATGTGTATATATGCATGTGAGAGAAATAGTGTTTTCCAACTGAGATTAGTGAAAAGAGTGGTACATAGTAGTCAGAAAGAGAGAGAGAAACATAGAGAGCATGTGCGTGAGACACCCTGACACCCTGAGAGAGATTGTGAGCATGTGTGAAAGAGAAATGCCGATGCATATAAAGTGTGTGCACTTATGCGTTAGATAGAGAGATATATAACGCGTTTGTGAGAATGGGGCGAGGCATAGTGCATCTACGTGTAAAAGGCGGTTCTACGCATTAAATTAAAATATAAATGGCATTATTATTTTTGGATGAGATCATGAATTTTGCAAATTGCATATGGACGAAAATCGGTCTATCAGACACCCATACTCTATTGAATTCTAGCATGTGCATGTGTTTATTTCATATTATCGATCCATAGAGTGAGAGCGGTTTGAAATACAGGCAATGGGTGCTTTTGCAATTCATATATAAACATTAATTAGTGCACTCCATGTTGTTAGTGTGAAGCACTTTATACATTTGTCACTTGCATGGATACATTCCAAATTGCTAGCTACGAAATAGAATACATGTCGAATTCAACATAAAGGGGGTTTCGAAGATTCGAATTCATAGGAAGTGCATTCATCTATTTGAACCCGAGATAATGGCATTTGTAAATCAGATGTAAAAGGGGGCATCAACCTTTGTTGTGAGTTTGAACATGCTATATATATTCATAGGCATATCTAACTTTTTTTTGCAACCAAGGAGATTATATCTAGAACCATGCATGAACTGAGGTAAGTTGCATATTTTTTAATATATATACTCGTGTACAATGTATATTCAAATGTACCCCCTCCATTCCAAAATAATCGTAGCTTTAGGATTTTCAAGAGTAAAGATTTGTGAAGTTTGACAAATCCTGAAAGTTCAATTCAAGAGAACCGAAAACATTAATGCTTCTGCTCCCATATATTGAATGAAGCGTCAAATAGGCCTCTGGTCACCCGAAACCGCGCGAGACTAATGTTTTGGTGGTAGGAAATTACTGTCGTGACTCTGGCCCATGTAGCCTATCGGCCCGATGTCCAAAGGTCTAAACCGGGGTAGGTTTGTAACTTCACCAAGACGCCAGTCTCAACCGCCTCCGAGAAGCATTCATATGCCATGGGCGCCTACCCATGCGCTCGGCCGAAATCTATCCCGCCCACATTTGGGACACCTGACATGACTGTCCTACCCCCAACCCACAATATGTCCGATATTTTAGATGGGGGCAAAGTTTGTAACTTTACCAAATTTCAAACAAGCGCGTCTCAAACCGAAACATTGTTCCCCCTTAGTTCCCCGCCTCCCTCCGTTTCCCCATTCATACTCCATGGGCGCGAAAACACCCTCTCCACCAGCCGCGAAACCCCAACCTCCTCCGTCCTCCACCCCATAGCGGCCAATCCACCGCCGCTCTCCTCCATCACGCCGGAGCCGGTACCCCGACGTTGTCGTCCAACGCAACCGCAACAGCAATGCCCTCAAGGACTTAGCAGCTGAAGCCGAGGCAGAGCTGCCTCCACGACGCCGACGCTGACATGCGCCGTACTAGAACCACTCCGACCACGCCATCCTGCGCCTCACTGCTGCGGCTCCACCGTCACAACCGTCCACCGCACCGGAGCTGTTCCCGCTACGCCGTCGTTCACCGCCTCGGATCTGCTTCCCCGCTGCCGACAGACGGCCACCGAACCACACTCAACAACTTGGCCATGGGTTCGTCCAAGGCTACACCGTCCTCCACAACTTCTGGTTTCCGGCGAACAACAAGAAGATCGTCGGAAAAACAGAAGGAGGACACAGCACTGCCAGTAGAAAGAGGTACTCCTCTTCCCTTATTCGTGCAAATCTTACGTCTCCGCTCACACCGTATTCATTCCACGAAAGAAACTAGTTGAGCGCTTCTTACTGCATCTTCTTCGTGATACTAAATGCATAAGGTTTCCTCCCTTTTACTATTTCACCTTTGCTAGAGGACAGTAGCCCCCTTGGATTTCAATTCAGGGTTAGTCGAACCGCAATTAAAAGAAGCAGCACCCGCTTAGGCGCGCGGAGCACCTAGTCCGCTTGTTCCCCGGGGAAGCGGCGCATCGGTGTCTATCATAGGGGTGTGGGGCGCAGGAGCTGCTTGCGCCCGATCTGGGGGTCGGCGGGGCTTGAATGGATGGCCAGGGGCGGTGCCAAGCACGGCTGTGCGGTGAGGTCGAGGGGAGGGCGCAGGCAGGGGAGGAATACTGGGCCGGTGGTCGCTGGCGTTTCGAGGAAGATCATCAACACTGACTGGCTGGAGGTAGATGAAGGTGATCTGCCCATTCTTTGTACATCGGACGGTGCAGAAAAAATGGACTAACCTATTTGCTTTCAGTCGACTGTTATTTTCATAGAATCCTATAGTAATTTAGTGTGCCATGCATGTTGTAGAGCTATCATATGTCTCCCGTCATTTATTTCTCAGCGACCTGCTATCTGCTACCTTTACACTATACTAATTGTGCACACACTTCACCCATACTCACACTATTGTTTTTTATGCATGGGTATTTCAGACTCTGACGCAGTGTTGATGAATGCAGAAAAGAAAAGATAGAAGTCGCTCCAGTGTAATTCGAACATAAGCACTAAGTATTTCAGCGCTCTAATGGGTGCAGTGTCAGCAGTTGGAGACAGTAAACGTAGCTCTGCAGTTGATGATCTCAATTGCCACACACAACCATCCCAGGTGCTTGCTTTAACTTCACGCTATCAAATGTGGTTGCATGTTGCATATGGTGTATAGCTTGTATTGCTTCCAATTTGGTTAAATTGCATCTGCTTACTTTACACATTATACCTTTGATAATTACATGTCTTCCTGTTTTTGATACATACTACATATGTCTATTAACCATGTTCGTACATCAAACTAATGCTCTTTTGTATCCCTCGTCAATCACTTATGACAGTCACCCGAGTGGGTTACTGTGAGACGTCCTACTCGTTTAAAGAGTGCAGTGTCATCCTCCCCACATGATTCTCAAGAAACAGCAAGGCTAAATGAAGATAGTCAATGTAGCTCTCTAGTTGATCACCGCAATTCCCCCACACCATCATCGCAGGTGCTTGCTCTTACTTGGCAGTGTGATATGTGGTTTTATGTTGCATATGGTGTCTACCTTGTAATGCTTCTAATTAGGGTAAATTGAATCTGCTTAGTTAACACATTGTACCTGTGAATATGACATGCCTTCCTGTTTTTGGTACATACTACGTCTTTCTATTAACCATGTTCTTACATCAAACTACTTTTCTTGTGTATCCCTCATCAATGCTCCTAGTTTGTTAAATTGCATCTCCTTAGCTTACACATTATACATGTGAATATGACACGCTTTCCTGTTTTTGGTACATACTACATCTGCCTATCACACCATGTTCTTACATCAAACTACTGTTCTTGTGTATCCTGCGTCTATCGCTTATGATGAGACAGTCACGCGTGTGGGTTAATATGAGATGCAATACTCTTATAAAGAATGCAATTTCATCCTCTCCACATGATTCTCAAGAAACAGCAAGCCTAAATGAAGATATTGAATGTAGCTCTGTACCTGAAGACCGCACTTCCCCTACACCACCATCATATGTGCTTGCTCTAACTTCGCAGTGTGATATGTGGTTGCATGTTGCATACGGTGTCTATCTTGTAATGCTTCTAATTAGGGTAAATTGCATCTGCTTAGTTTACACACTATACCTGTGAATATGACATGCCTTCCTATTTTTGGTACACACTACATCTATGTGTTAACCTTGTTCTTACATGAAACTACCTCTCTTCTGTATCCTGCATCAATCACTTACGATGAGTCACCTTTATTCGTTGCATATTGCATATTATTTCTAGCCTATTGCCATGTATTGCTTCTAATTTGGTCAAATACATTTGTTAGGGCACCCTTTTAATTTGGTAGAGTGATATTGGTTTCATCTTTCATATGGTTTCTAGCTTGCATCGATTCTAACAAGTTCAAGCACCTTGTTCTTAGTTTACACTTTATACATCATACATGTCACTATGTCACGCCGTCCTGTTTTTCATACATATTCCATCCTCCTATCATGCGGCTGCCTTACATGAAAGTAGTGTTCGTCAGTATCATGCATCAATGAGTTCTGAAGAGCAAATTTTATTCCTTTTTCTTGTGGGTTTGACTTGACAAGGCAAAATCAAGAAAGAGGAAGGAAAAGAGTAAGGAAGGCAATGATGGTGGTCCTCTGCAGCAACGTAAATGGAGCATCTGTACCGATTCTCCTTGTACTGATAGTGCATTACAAGGTCCAAGTCTCCGCTACCCTACTCCACCATCCAAGGTGCTTGCTCTAACTTGACAGTGTGATATCTGGTTGCATGTTGCATATGGTGTCTAGCTCGTATTTCTCCTAATTAGTGTAAATTGCATCTGCTTAGCTTACACATGATACATGTGAATATGACACACTTTCCTATTTTTGGTACATACTATATGTCTATCACACCATGTTCTTACATGAAACTACTCTTCTTGTGTATCTTGCATCAGTCACTTATGATGGGACACCTTTAAGTTGGCAGTGTGATATTGGTTTGCGTCTTGAATATGATTTCTAGCATGTATTGCTTCTAGTTTGATGAACGCCACCTATGACGAGACAGTTATAACTTGGCAGAGTGATATTGATTGCACCTTCCATATGGTGTCTCGCAGTGTTTCTAATTTGTTGAAGTGCCTTCTGCTTAGTTACCACATCATAGGTGTGAATATGTCAAGCCGTCCATTTTTTCATACATATTCCATCCTCGTATCATGACTTTGCCTTTCATCAGAGTAGTGTTCGTCAGTATCATGCATGAATGAGTTATGAAGAGCGAATGATATTCCTTTTTCTTGTCGGTATGACCTCACAATGAAAAATCAATAAAGTTGGAGGAAATTGGCAAGGCATTGGATGATGGTGGTCCTTCCGAGCAACTGAAACAGCGGTTCTCTACAGATTCTACTCTGCCATCCTCCCAACAAGATTCGCAAGACAACGCAAGGCTAGACAGTCAACGTAGCTGTGTAGATGATGAGCACATCTCCCCTACTCCACCATCACAGATGCTTGTTCTAACTTGGCACTATTATATGTGGTTGCATGTTGCGTATGATGTCTTGCTTGTATTGCTTCTAACTTTGTTGAATTCCATCTACTTACTTTACACATAATGCCTGTGAATATGACATGTGTTCCTGTTTCTACATCAAACTACTATTCTTGCATATCCCGCATCAGTCACTTATGATAAGGCACCTTTAAGTCGCCACTGTGATATTGGTTGTGTCTTGCATATGATTTCTAGCATGTACTGCTTCTAATTTGTTGAAACGCCATATAGTTTGAACTTGGCAGAGTGATATTGGTTGCATCTTTCATATGGTGTCTGGCTTGTAGTGCTTCTAATTTGTTGAAATGCCTTCTGCTTAGTTACCACATCATAGGTGTGAATATGTCACACCATCCTGTTTTTCATACATATTCCATCCTCGCATCATGTGTTTGCCTTTCATCCGAGTAGTGTTCGTCAGTATCATGCATGAATGAGTTCTGAAGAGCGAATTTTATTCCTTTTTCTTATCGGTTTGACTTCACAATGCAAAATCATTACAGCTGAAGGAAATTAGTCCGGCAGTGGATGATGGTGGTCCTTCGGAGCAACTCAAACAGGGGGTCTCTACAGATTCTACTCTGCCATCCTCCCAACAAGATTCGCAAGACAACACAAGGCTGGACAGTCAACGTAGCTGTGTAGATGATGAGCACATCTCCCCTACTCCACCATCACAGGTGCTTGCTCTAACTTGACACTATTATATGTGGTTGCATGTTGCGTATTATGTCTAGCTTGTATTGCTTCTAACTTGAATTGCCTCTGCTTACTTTACACACAATGCGTGTGAATATGACACGTGTTCCTGTTTCTAGAACATACGTCTACATGATGAGCACATCTCCCCTACTCCACCATCACAGGTGCTTGCTCTTACTTGGAACTCTTATACGTGGTTGCGTTTTCCGTATGATGTCTAGTTTGTATTGCTTCTGATTATGTTGAATTGCATCTGCGTAGCTTAAAACTTATACCTGCAACGATCACTTACCCATAAGACACATTTAAATTAGGACTGTGATGTAGGTTGCATCTTGCATTGTCTTCTAGCTTGTACTGCTTCTAATTTCTTGAAATGGCACTTATGACGAGACACTTTTTACCTAATAGAGTGATATTGGTTGCATGTTCATATGGTGCCTAGCTTTCATTTCTTCTAATTTTGTTGAAATGCCTTCCGCTTACTGTTTTTTCATACATATTCCATCCTCCTATCGTACGTGTGAATATGAAACACTGTCTTTTTTGTATATATTCCATCCTCCTATCCTGCGCTTGCCTTACATCAAAGTAGTGTTCGTCTGTATCATGCATCAACCAGTTATGCAGAGCTAATTTTATTCATCTTCTTGTGGTTTTGACTTCATAAGGCAATATCAGAAAATAGGAAGGAAAAGAGTAAGTTAGGGGATGTTGGTGGTCCTCCGCACCGACGCAAACAGAGACTCTCTAGATTTGCCACTGCTACTGCTAATGAAGTTGAAGTCCCAAGTCTACATGATGAGTTCATCTCCCGTACTCCACCATCGCAGGTGCTTGCTCTAAGTTGACAGTGTGATAATTGGTTTCATGTTGCATATGTTGTCTAGCATGTATTTCTTCTATTTTGATTAAATTTCACCTGCTGAGTTTATACGTTATACATGTGCATATGACATGGCTTTCTGTGTCTAGAATACACTGCATCTATCTATCATACCATGCTCTTACATCAAAGTACTGCTGTTGTGTATCCCGCATCAGTCACTCATGATTGGACGCTTTTAACATGGCAGTTTGATAGTGGTGGCATCTTGCATTGATTTCTACATTGTACTGCTTCTAATTTTTCGAATTGCCACTTATGACAAGACACTTTTAACTTGGCAGAGTAATATTAGTTGCATCTTTCATATGGTGTCTAGCTTGCATTACTTCTATTTTCTTGAAAATCCTTCTGCTTAGTTTGCACATCGTAGCTGTGAATATGTCATGTTGTCCTGTTTTTCTGACATATTCCATCCTCATACGGTTGTCTTACATCAAAGTATTGCTTGTCTGTATCATGCATCAATGAGTTCTGAAGAGTGATTTTATTGTTTTGTGTTGTGGGAACAGCTTGACATGGCAAAGTCAAAAAAGAGCAAGGAAAATAATATAGTAGGAAGTGATGTTACTCGTCGGGTGAAACGGAAAATGTTCTGCCGTCGAGATTCTGCTGGTACTTATAGTGTAGTAGAAGGTCCAAGTCCACCGGCTAAATCTACAAACACAGTATCACCTACTCCACCAGCTGCAGCATCCGCTTCAACTGTACCAGCATCTGAACCAGTTACTCGTTTGTTTGCTCCGGAACTGGCCAGTTCCCAAGCTGCTTCCACACCTAACACTACTTCCGAAGCACTGTTGACACAACAAGACTTGGCAAGATCAGATGAACCTCATGAGCATCAACAACAAGACGGTACCTGACCAAGTCAAGTTGCAGTTGCATGCTCCTTTATATGTACTCTCACAGTTTTATGTACACTAACACTTTCCATATTCGTTGTTGAACTAGCACCACGGCGTAAGCGGAAACAGACATCAGGGATAGTGCTTGACAGATTAACAAAATCTAAAGGAGGAAGAATGGAGATCCATTTTGAGGCAGGTTTAAAAAGGCCACGTGATGCTATAGAGTCAGCCAAGTTAGTATCAGAGGCAGCCGTTGCCGTTAGGTGTCATGCACGTATCCTCCCAACGTGGATCCAGTACAGGAATGAGAAAGACAATACCTAGTTTAACACCTTCCTTGACCATTTATCCGTAAGTAATGTTATTCATCGCAATTAGTAATATTGTCTTGCTCTGTCCCATACTTTCTAGCTTCCTCCTAATAAGACTCACATTCTTTTTTCAACAGATGAAGTTCAAGTTGGATCCGAAAGATGATGCAACTAAACAAGCATGCACTCATGTTTTTCAGTCTACTCTGCGATAGTATCGGTACCGCCTTAGAAAATCTCACTTTGAAGGCAAGGCTAACAATGAAATCGCCCAAACATCTCCAGTGGACTATACTACAGATGAAGACTGGACAGCCCTCGTTAAACACTGGTCTGATCCAAAGTATCAGGTAGGCTATATGTATTTGATCAGACCACATATTGAACTTGTATTTATGTATGTGCCTTACAAGTGTATCTTCTTCTAGGCTAACTGTTTGAAGAACAAAACCAACCGTTCTAAAGTGAAATTCCAACAGACAACAGGATCTCGTAGCTATATTGCACACTGCGAGGCTCTTGTAAATAGCTGCTACTTCCTTCTGTTTTGTGCCATATTATCGTATCTATATTGACTTGTTCCAAATACAGAGGAAAGCCCGTGTGGACTAAAAAGAACCTGAACCGAATGCAGTGCAAATCTTCAAGGATTGCCACACCAGCAAGATGAAGGGCATGAGCACACCAGTTCAAGCCGCTGTTGTAAGTCCTTACTCCTCCTGCCTTGAACTGATTGGTACTGTGATGTGTTCATTTAACTACTTGGTTTGCAGCCAATGTAAGTTACTCTGTTCAATTTTATTCACAGTTGTCTTAACGTATTATTTCACCTTACATGGTTTAAAAGAGATGAAGGATATTCTTTTGGTCTTGATCTGTAATCTAGTTGTTATGTTCACGTGAGCACACAATGATAAAATAGCATGTTTGTTTTATATCTGTTTGCCCATGATATGAATGATGTCATACTATGTTCATCCTACTTTAAACCATGTCTCTTTATCCTTAGATGTCAACGAATGTGAGGAAATAGACAATACAGTAGGCATGCTACATGGACATATGTTCCGAAAGTGATTTTATTATGTAGTTGGCACTACAATACATGCTAATGTATTATAGTAGTTCACCAAAATAAGTTATGTATAAATGTTTAACCTACTTTGTTTGTTTTTGTCTCATTAGTAACTTATCTGGTACACTAATCTACAAGTTCAAACTTTCAGGAAGCTATGGAACAAATGATTGAACAGCCACAACCACCTGAAGGTGACAAGGCTACTACAGGCACAATGTCACCTCTTGCTGCAGTGCATCAGTATCTCTCCACTAACAGTGCAAAAAGCACCTTCCTGCATAATTTTGGGTTGGTTGTCAAGGTAACCTCATCCAAATTGCCTACTGGACAAAATATTCCTGCTAGACAGAGTGATATATCTGTGCTCCAGACACAAGTCCAATCCCTAATGGACGTTGTTTCGGAAACAAGAAAAGTGGTTGACAAATGTCGTCAAGATATGAATGGTTTTGAAACCAGACTATCAGACATTCGCTTCATTGTTCAAGAGCAATGGCGGAAAAAAGGTGGAGATTGTGCTGCTCCATCAAATTCTACAGCCTGAAACATTAGCACTCAGGTCAAATGATCTGTGCTTCTATACATCTGATGGTGCTTTTATCTGGAAGGACTGTAAACTTTATGCCAACTGGCCTTTTGTTGTATGGTTGGAATTTATTTTGTTGTGATACAACATTTATGATGCTGCCTCAGGCTGCACTAATTACGATGCTATTTTTGTATAGTGTAGGTTTATCTTAGTAATGTATTCGGCCGAAAGCTTCGTAGGAGCACAACATGCCAACATTCATCGGGCCCATTCCAATTGGGCTAAAAACGATTACGGGCCGAAATTGGCATGTATCCCACTAAAAATATCTGGGCCTAAATCAGCATAAGCTTTCATATTTTTCTGGTAGGCATGTGCCCATAGTGGGCCTTTAACAGGCCTAAACATAATTTGGGCCCTCGGTAAAAATAGGCCGTTTACAGGTGTAAATATCTCGAGCCCATAAAAAACATGGGCCTTTAATAGACCGAAAGTGAGATTGGGCCCCGATTGTGCCAAATAACCCACTGGACTTAGCAGGCCGAAATGGTGGCCCATTTACGATGCGGATCTTTGACAGGCCGAAATTCGGACGGGCCGTAAATGCGCCGACCTAATACACGGGCCTTTAACAGGCCGGAACTTCGGTCGGGCTAGATTATCGTCATTTTTATATGGGTCGTTAATGGGCCCGATATGACGTTGGGCCACATATGGCCCATGGTTTACATCCAGCGTTAACAGGCCGAAAATGACAACAGGCTGAAAGTGGCCCAAACCTATAGTGGGCCTCTAACAGGCCGAATGTCAGACATGGCCGAATATGACCCAAATCCTTCATGGTCGTTTATGGGCCGAAAGTTTTGATGGCCTATAAATGGGCCCAAATGAAGTCGGACCTTTAACAGGCCGAAAATACACCGGGTCGTAATTCGGCCCAATTACTTAGCGGACTGTTAACGGGCCAGAAGTGACCATGGGCCGCGTTGATGACAAGTTTAGGACAGGCCATTGACGGGCCGATTTGATAGAGAATGTTGGGCCTTTAGCTAGGTCGGCCCATTATGGTCTGCAGAATCTTGTGGGCCTTTAGCTGGGCCGTCCCATTGTGGTCCGCAAAATCTTGTGGACCTTTAGCTGGGCCGGCCCATTATGGTCTGCAAAATCGTGTGGGACTTTAGCTGGGCCGGCCCATTATGGTCCGTTAAATTTTGTGGGCCTTTAGCTGGGCCGGCCCATTATGGTCCGCTAAATCTTATGGGCCTTCGGTTGGGCCGGCCCATTTAAACTTTGTGGGCCACTTTTGGGCCGGTCCATGTGTCAACATATCATAGGCCCATCTCGACTGTTGGATGAGTGACACCTGTGCCAACGCAGAGCTGACGCGTGGATCCGTTAGCCAATGAGAATTTTACACATGGAAAATCGGCATTGGTCGTGGCTGTTAACGGGTTATCGGATCCAAAATCCGACCCGATAGCTTAACGGCATTCCGTTACGGTGGATGCCACGTGTCGGTTACCCTTGACGAAAGCACTTCTGTGACGCGCGATTTATCGTCATGGAAGTGGACACTTCCGTGATGATAATTTTGGTAATGTCATGGAACACTTCTACGATAGCACAGGTATGACTATCTTGATTCTGTCATAAATTTGTCATGGATGTACATGCATGATAGAAAACGCGACCTACTGTGACTAACACGTATCATCATGGAAGTGTATTTTTTTGTAGTGATATTTAGAGGGCAATTTTTATTGCATGCACCGATGATAACTTACTTGAAGGATCTTACTCAATCCATGGGTAGGTATGATGGACTCTCATGGCAAAACTAGTTTAAGGAATGTTTGGAAGCACAAGTAGTATCTCTACTTGGTGCAAAGAATTTGTCTAGCATGAGGGGGGAAAGCAAGCTCAACATGTTGGATGATCCAAGACAATATACTTTATTTCGGATATAAGAAAACATAACCCATTATGTTGTCTTTCTTGTACGACATCAACCTTTTAGCATGTCATATTTTAATGAGTGCTCACAATTACAAAAGATGTCCAAGATAGTATATTTATATGTGAAATCTCTCTTCCTTCAATATTCTTTCATGAATTATTCAAGTGACCAATTCTACGTTTGCTAACTTTCAATAAGTTCACTACCTATACTTATTCTTTGTGAAGTCATTACTCCCCATGGTATAAGCATATCAAACATATATAAATTCAGATTTATTATATTCGATTATTCAACCATTTACTCATAGGATATACGTGAAGCACGTGAGTAAATGACAAACTACTCCTAAAGATAATAGTGAAGGACACTAAGTAGTCAAATAATTAACTAGCCATGGGAGGATTCTTTTTCATTTAATACTTCAGATCCAATGATTTTATTCAAATAGCAAGTAAAATTGAAAATACGCTCCAAGCAAAACACATATCATGTGACGAATAAAAATATAGCTCCGAGTAAGGTATACCGATAGTTTTGAAGACGAAAGAGGGGATGCCTTCCGGGGCATCCCCAAGCTTAGGCGCTTGATTCTTCCTTGAATATTACCTTGGGGTGCCTTGGGCATCCCCATTCTTAGGGTCTTTCCACTCCTTATTCTCCTCATATCGATATCTCACCCAAAGCTTGAAAACTTCAATCACACAAAACTTAACGGAAATTTGTGAGATAGGTTAGTATGATAAAGAGTAAACCATTCACTTTGGTACTATCAAATACAAGGTTCATAATTGTTCTCACATAATGCCTACTGTACCATATCATTTCTACAATTTATATTGAGAAATATAAGCCATAGAAACTAGAAAACAAGTAAACTATGCAATGAAAACAGAATCTGTCAGAAACAGAACAGTCTGTGATGATCTAAACACTAACCATACTTCTGCTACTCAAAAAATTATTAAATAAATTGGTAGGCGTGAGGAATTTGACTATTCATCTTCTGAAAAAAGAATCAGAACCAAAGCACTCGTCTGTAAAAAATGGCAGCTCATCTCGTGAGCGCAAAGTTTCTGTTTTTTACAGCAAGATCACATTAACTTTCACCCAAGTCTTTCCAAAGGTCTTACTTGGCACTTTATTGAAACAAAAGCTATAAAACATGATTAATATAGTATCTAAATCATGAGAACACACAAAAACAGTAAGGATAAATATTGGGTCGTCTCCCAACAAGCGCTTTTCTTTAATGCCTTTTGGCTAGGCATGATGATTTTAATGATGCTCACATAAAAGATAAGAATTGAAACATAAAGAGAGCATCATGAAGAATATGACTAGCACATTTAAACCTAACCAACTTCCTATGCCTAGGTATTTCGTGAGCACACAATTTATAGGAACAAGAATCAACTAGCATAGGAAGGCAAAACAAGTATAACTTCAAAACTTTAAGCACATAGAGAGGAAAATTGATATTATTGCAACTCCTATAAGCATGTATTCCTCCCTCATAATAATTTTCAGTAGCATCATGAATGATTTCAACAATATAATCATCACATAAAGCATTCTTTTCATGATCTACGAGCATAGAAATTTTACTACTCTCCATATAAGAAAAATTCTCCTCATTCGGAATAGCGGGATCACTAGTTCCTAAAGTTGACACTCTTCCAAACCCGCTTTAGATGATAGTGTTATTCATACTCCAAAATATATAAGTGAAGTTCATGGATCATTCTACAATTAATATAGACTAACCAATATCGAAGATCAAAATATATAAGTGAAGCGCACGAAGCATTCTATAAAACCATACTCAAAAGATTTAAGTGAAGCTCAAAGAGCAATTCTGTAAGATCATACTTAGAAGATATAAGTGAAGCACATGAAGTATTCTATAAATTTATGAAGGGACATCTCATACTAGCATGGTTCTAAAAGAAAAAGAAAAACACAAAGGGCACACATCATGTGAACAAAACAAAAACCGAGGTGTACCGATAATTTGTTGAAGAAGAAAAATGGGATGCCAACCGGGGCATCCCCAAGCTTAGATGCTTGAGTATCCTTAGAATATTTACTTGGGGTGCCTTGGGCATCCCCAAGCTTGAGCTCTTGCCTCTATTTATTCTTCTCACATCGGTAACTCCTCATTCTTCGAACACTTCATCCACACAAAACTTTAACAAAAACTTTGTGAGATCTGTTAGTATAATAAAGCAAATCACTACCTTTAGGTACTGTTGTGAACTCATTCTAAATTCATATTGGTGTAATATATACTGTATTCCAACTCATCCATGGTTCATAACCTCCGATACTACTCATAGATTCATCAAAATAAGCAAACAACACATAGAAAACAGAATCTGTCTAAAACAGGACAGTCTGTAGTAATCTGGAGGTTTAGTAAACTTCTGTAACTCCAAACATTATGAAATAAATTTTAAAAATTGAAAAATTTATACATAAGTAGTGTGCAAAAACTTTTAGACCCATTTGACTTTCCAGTAAAAAATGTAAAATCACGCGCTACAGCCAAAGTTTCTGTTTTTGTTCTGCACATAGTAAACAAGTAATCTAATCATTCTAAAACCAAAGCTTGGCACATTATTTTTATAATACAATGGATATATATATATAAGGGGATAATTATTTACAGATAAACTTCCATGCAAAATTCTACATTGTTTCCGTGAGCATGAACACGAGTGCTCAAGGTCGACCCTCACTTCTTCAATGCATAACTTTCCAATCACTTCTCTTTTTGAAAAACTTTTTAGGCATGAGAGGCAAGTAATTTTTTTTTGTATTTTCATTCTTTTAAATTTTTTTGTATGTTTCACCCACAACTAAACATAAACAAAAAGGGAAAACAAAATCTACTTAGTGAAGAAAGCAAACAAGCACACACGAGAATATCAACCGCACGCTATTGCTCCCCGGCAACGGCGCCAGAAAAGAGCTTGATAATCCCCAAGTGCAAGGAATCATCATAGCAATTTCTAAAGGTGGAGGTGATAAGTATGGAGTGTCGAACCCATAAGGAGCTAAAGGTAAGATGTCACACCCACGATGCGGCTATATCTCCCACGTGTCGGAGCACAACTTAGAGGCATAACCGCATAGTAAGCATCTTGCAAGAGGGGTAATCTTTACACATCCCATGTACTGAATAAGAAAGGGATAAAGAGTTGGCTTACAATCGACACTTCACACAATACATAAATATAGCATTACATCATCTAGATACAATCAAGGTCCGACTATGGAACCAAATAAAGAAAGACAACCCCTAATGCAAAAGATCCCCGATTGCCCCGACTGGGCTCCACTACTGATCAACTGGAAACGAAACAACACAACGAACACGATATTCATCGAGCTCCCACTTGAGCTCAGTTGCGTCATCTGCACTTGTATCATCGGCACCTGCAACTTTTTGGAAGTATCTGTGAGCCATGAGGACTCAGCAATCTCACACCCGCGAGATCAAGACTATTTAAGCTTATGGGTAGGAAAAAGGTAGTGACGTGGAGTTGCAGCAAGCACTAGCATATATGGTGGCTAACTTACGCAAATGAGAGCGAGAAGAGAAGCAATGCACGGTCGTGAACTAGAAGTGATTTGTCGGCACATTCGGGTGGCTTTGCTAGACTTGTTTTACCATTGTCGAGATGTCTTGTAACCAGGATTTCGAGTCTGATCGGGCTGTCCTGGGAGAAGGAATATCCTTCCTTGACCGTGAGAGCTTGTGATGGGCTAAGTTGGGACACCCCTGCACGGATTTGAACTTTCGAAAGCCGTGCCCGCGGTTATGGGCAGATGGGAATTTGTTAATGTCCGGTTGTAGAAAACCTGAAACTTAACTTAATTAAAATTGGATCAACAGCGTGTGTAGCCGTGATGGTCTCTTTTCGGCGGAGTCCGGGAAGAGAACACGGTCTCGTGTTATGCTTGAACGTAGGTTGTTCTAGGATCACTTCTTGATCATAGATTCTCAAACGTGCTTTGCCTTTCTCTTCTCGCTCTCATTTGCGTATGTTAGCCACCATATATGCTAGTGCTTGCTGCAGCTCTACCTCATACCTTTTCCCCTACCTATAAGCTTAAATAGTCTTGATCACGAGGGTGTGAGATTGCTGAGTCCCCTTGACTCACGGATTACTTCCAAAACTAGATGCAGGGACCGATGATACCGCTCCAGGAGATACGACTGAGCTCAAGTGGGAGTTCGATGAGGACTCAGGACGATACTATGTTTCCTTTCCTGACGATCGGTAGTGGAGCCCAGTTGGGGGATCGGGGACATCATGCATTTGGGGTTGTCTTTATTTTGGTTCCGTAGTCGTACCTTGATTGTATCTAGATGATTGTAATGATATATCTATGTTATTGTGTGACGTGGTGATTGTAAGCCAACTATATACCTTTTTTCTTATTCAGTACATGGGATGTGTAAAGATTACCCCTCTTGCGACATTGCCTACAATGCGGTTATGCCTCTAAGTTGTGCTCCGACACGTGGGAGATATAGCCACATCGTGGGTGTTACAAGTTGGTAATCAGAGCCTTCCCCGACTTAGGAGCCCCCTGCTTGATCGAATCGCTAGCGTTGTTGAGTCTAGAAAAATGTTTTGAGTCTTTTAGGATTATATATATCGGAGAGTAGGATTCTTTTTACTCCTCAGTCCCTTCGTCGCTCTGGTGAGGCATCCTGACGTTGAGTTTTGACTCTTCTCTTCTCAAATTTCACTAAAACAAATTAGGATCACGCGGGTATCTTGGAATCATTCTGATGGTTTTGTGACGAGAACATTGTTCTTGGTGCTTCCTGACATTTAGGGGTTGTGGCAGTGTCCCGGGGAGTTGAGCTCCGAGGTGTTGTCGTCACAATTTTATTGTTGCAATTCTGGAATACCTGAGTTTCGCCGACATCGAAAATCTCTTTTATGCAGTTGTTGGTGAGATAACCTCGACGCCACCCAGTACTGGGGTGGGAGTTCGGGAGTATTGCCATAACTCGTATAATGGATGCTTTTCGAAGGTTGAGGTAAATGATTTCCGAAGGTTTCTTGGTTATGTGTTGAAGGATGGATACATCTGGATGTAGGATTTGCTAGCTTTGGGTGAGATATTATGCTTCCCCTATATCCCCAACACCTGATTGCATAACCGGGAAAATTTCAGGAGTTTCATAGGTGGGAATTCATGTAGCTCTAGTATTTCTTCCGCGGATATTTGGTTTGTGATTGGGTAATCCTCACCAATTATTTGTTCATGTCCGTACCTTGTTGTTTTATTCATCTACCTGTATCTAAGTGGCTTCTCATGGAAGTGTGACCATTTAATTTGGAATGCATTCGTTCATTCTTGTTCGAATGTTAAGACTATATGTTGCAGTTTCGACCCATTTGATTCAGCTTGAATATATGTCTGTCAAGATGCTAACGGATGTCACCCTCTTCAGGACGGCTCCTCCAACGCGTCAGAATCCGGAACCACCACCGCCACCACCTCCACCTCCGGAGGCATGGCAAGCTGTGATGGACGCTACCAACACCAACACGCAGCTGATTATGCAATTCTTGCAAGAGCGCAACCAAGGAAATCAAGGCCATGGCAACAATCAGAATCAGTTTGCTACACTCAACTAGTTCCTCGCAAACCAGCCAAAGACCTTCAGTAACTGTGTCAAGGTAACAGACGCTAATGATTGGTTCGTGGATATCTGCAAGCATTTCGAGTGCAGCAACGTCAGGCCTGAGGACTTTGTCAAGTTTGCTTCGTTCCAACTCAAAGACCAAGCTGCTGAGTGGTATCAGCAATACAAAGATTCCAGAGGAGGTCGTGTGATTACCTGGGATGAATTCCGCCAAGACTTCAAAGCTCACCACATTCCTCAGAGTGTTGTTGAGAGCAAGCGTGAGGAGTTCCGCAATCTAAAGCAAGGCAGCTTGTCTGTTTACCAATACAACATCATGTTCCAGAAGCTCGCTCGTTTCGCTAAGCAAGACGTCTGACGGTGTCCTGGACTAGGGGTACTCACCACATCATCTCTCGATCTGTTAGATTGGGCCGAGGACCCCCATGGCCGTATACTCATGGGCCAGTTCGGACAGCTGCCGCATACATGGAAGATTCTACAAGACTTGGTGATCAAGACAAGGACTCCTCCCCACCGGCGTATTCAGCTAGGGCTCTTGTTATCCTAGGCCTCTGGTGCATTATATAAACCGAGGCCAGGCTAGTCGATAGATCATATACAACAACAATCATACCATAGGCTAGCTTCTAGGGTTTAGCCTCTACGATCTCGTGGTAGATCTACTCTTGTACTACCCATATCATCAATATCAATCAAGCAGGACGTGGGGTTTTACCTCCATCAAGAGGGCCTGAACCTGGGTAAAACATCGTGTCCCCTGCCTCCTGTTACCATCCGCCTTAGACGCACAGTTCGGGACCCCCTACCCGAGATCCGTCGGTTTTGACACCGACATTGGTGCTTTCATTGAGAGTTCCGCTGTGTGATCGACAAAAGGATCGATGGCTCGCCTGCAGATCAACTGCGACTTTGGCATCTTCGTCACCAGCTCGACTGGTCACCCTGGTTCGACCAAGAACTGCACCCCGTATTCGGATCACCATGTTCGGACGAGGGCCTTCATCAAACATCAACTCCGATCTCTATCAAGATCATGGAGGAATCATCCATGGAGCTCGGGGGCTCAACGTCAACATTGCCCGCAAGCGACCGTGCTGTTTTTCTGGACAGCGAACTCGTATCTGCCGCCACCACCTCCTCGAGTATCGCTTTGACGACTGCTTTGGTGGAATTGTGCGGAATTGAGTCTACAACTACCCTGGAAAATTTCGTCGAGTTCCGATGGAGGAATCTCTGGCAATCCACGATATACCGGAGCCCTGTCAAATCTGGACGGGAATTTGGATGAGTTTAGGGCGTGGTGTCCAGCTTCTAGCTCGGACGTTCTTTGGAAGATCCAACCGTTGATCGGCTGTGTAATTCCTATATCTACCACCTCTAAACATTTCAGCTCGATCCGACCGTCCAAACTCCGGAAACCTTCCAATTAGTGCATCACTTTTCGGATCTGTTTTCTGCGCGAAAACGAATCCGACCCGAGTTCATCTTTTTTATGAACGGGATTTCAGACATCCCTTTTGAAGGAAGTTTTGTATGGGGTATTGTGTTTTGTTCCCGAACACATCCCACTAACTTTAAGATCTTTTGAACATGATCTTCAACATCATGCTGGTGTCAAACCAGTCTAGCAATATTACTCCATGGCTGCCGACCTGCGCCAGACACGGCGTCACTTTGTTGAGCCGAGCTCAACTTCTTTGGATCATCATCTCGGCAAGCCGAACAAGAGTCCGGCATCGCGAAGGATAAATCATCACCAACATCGCCGCCCCACGGATTACACAGAGCGGGCATATCGGCATCGCCGCACGGTCGCTTCATCAAGCCGGCATCGACCACGTCACGACCTGCATCGACAGGGCCGCACTATTGCTTCTTCAAGCTGGTGTCCATCACGTCGACCTACTTCGACTCATCGGCTGACATCGAGGCTTCGACATCTCGGCTGGACCGGGGGCTTCGCCATCTCTTCATCAACCTACTCCGGACACTTCGGTGTCACTAGCCGACCAGCTCCGTCACGTTAGCTGGGCCGAGGGCTTTGCCTCGGCAAGCCACCTTTGCCAGCATTGTCATGTCGTCGTTTTATCGCCCATCAGGCAATGGGTGTGTGGATCGAGTCCCAATTTTGGGAATCACCTTCCTTCAGATTGCTACAACAAATAAACTAGGTGCTATTAATCCCAGTATTTTTTTGCTTGTTTGGGTTCATTTTCCCAAGGAATTATTACTTTGGTTTATCCATCATATGTACACAGGTCTATCAAATGGTGGCCGCATTAACGACAGTCGCATGGTGGTTCGGTCAGTTTCCGTACATAGTCCGGCGAACGCCGCATCCGGAGCTCGGACCGACCTGTGAATTCAGGCTTTGCCATGCCTTTACCGCATCAGGCCGACGCCCTGCATTCGACATTGACTTCGGCGCCAGGCCATATTTCTTTTATTACTCACTTTGCATAAATTATTTATTATGCAATGATTTTTTTTAATTATCATTATTACTATTATCTCCGGTTTGCACTATTTTTTGTGCACAGGAAAATGATCCGGGGACTTCGGTGTCACTCTGCCGGTCTGCATTGACCGTGCTATGTCACCACTTCGGCGTGTCGAGCTCTCTGCTCCTCCACCTTGGGACCGGCTTGGAGGATGGAACCTTGCCCCGCATCAAGCTCGGACCACGTCATCAATACCGAACATATTAACCAGCTAAGTCGCTTTCATGCTCAAAGCTTTAATTTCTAACTTGTGTTCGGTTCGACCAAGCATTATACTTTTTTGGAAAAAAGTTGCTTGTAAAAAATTTCCTTGTCCAAACTTTGTTTGTGATGCATAAATTCAAATACCCAATTCATTTGGGGGCTTCCTTCATGAAGCTTTTCCTCTTGCATATGATTATACTTGTACAGCTTCGTTCTTTGTTCGTGTATTACGCCACAATATGCACCATATTGACTTAAGTGATTTGCAAGCTGGGTTGCCTCGCTCCTATGTTTACCCCTACATTCCCGATTGTTCGGCTAGGGAGTAAAGGGAGCACATCTGCGATTGTCACGATCGGGTCGCCCGAGCCAGACCTCAGACTGGGTGAAGCCGAAAGCTAGCGCTCTTATTGTTTTCAATGATGGTCAACACACAACGGAACTCATGAGTACAAAAAATCTATTGCACAAGTCTCATAATAACAATGAGCACTGAAGAAAGGTATCGGTGGGGGTACTATTTTCTTCGAAGATGCTTCTTACACTTCACGGTAATATAGCATAAGTTCCCTGAGCGCGCTTTGTCTATTACAGCCTTATGGCCTGATTGCCTGGTTATTGGAAACACCGTCGATATTCTCGACCGATGGAGTACATAACACTTTTCGGTCCTTGACCGAAGAGGGAGAAGCTGACGGTCGGTTAAGACGCGTTTAAAGTTCGGTTGAACATAGATATGATATAAGTACTTCGGTACATGCAATCATTCTTCTACCCAAGTCACTTGGGGGCTCTTAAGTTTATTTGAGCTGTTTTATAATAAGTGTTCTTCTTCTTAGTCGTTGCAAAGTTTTATTATTATTATTATTTATCACTCCTTTTTCGACACGAGTGTGTGGTCACTAGCCGGGGAGCCTAATTTCTCTCTCAAAGACGCTAGAGTTTAGTTTGCAAAACTGGCCTGATGAGAAGTACTCCGCCCTCGGGATAGGAGGTTGAAGCCGTAGGCTGACCTGCTCGAAGTCTTGAGATAGGATGTATCATGTTAAAGCATGACAGAAGCACTTCTTTTTTCTAAGACCAACTTTCGGATTGGCACCGAACACTTGATATTGTTCGGACGTCATGTTTTTACTGACGTTTCTTGGTTTTCCAAGATTTTTGGAACTTTTAAACTATTTGTGCTTTTCCAGCATTAGTCTCGCAGTGCAACGCCGGACACCTTTAGGGATTCGGCAAAAACATTCTCACATATTGCTATATATGCATCGGTTTCGAATTGTGTCTTCGCTTAATAGTTGGGTTGCTCGGCTCCTGCACTTGCTTCCTACGTCCCATTTTGTTCGACTAGGCATGCAAAGGGAGAACCACTGCGATTGTGCTTCCAGCTCACATGGTTAAGCACCTCAGTGGAGAAAGCCAAAAACTGACTTTCACAATAAGCGTAAACTGGTCAGCGATCTGATGACTATGTTAAATGATGGGTCATTCATAACATTGGCCGAAGTGTTTACGGCTTGACCCTGACTGTCGCCGAACACTACCGGGGGCTATTAACTGGCCTCCCAAACTAAATCCTCGATATTTTGCTCTTACATTAGAGCTGAGGTTTAATGATCATGCTTGGCATGACAACCCAAAGAAAGGAACCGATAGCGGGACCATTTTCTTTGGAAGACATTTCTTCTGTTAAACAGTAATATAACTCTCTGCGTACCTTTGTTTATAAAACCGTATGGCCAGATTGCCTTGTTTGTTGTAAATCTTTGCCCTCATAAAGGCTTTATAAAGTAGGACAAACACTCCTCGGCTACTGGCCTAGGAGGTGGAAGCCGATGGTCGGTCAACAAAGTTTTGTACAATGCGGATCCGAGCATTAATGACGTAAAGTACTTGGATACATAGAGTCATTACACATAATTTGTGATTTTACTATGGATATTGATCCTTAATTCGGCCACCCGTGCCCGCATTAAGGCTCGGGGGCTACTGGGCTTCGGGCTTATTATTTACAAATATTAAAGGGGCACATTGATCCCCTGATCTGGTGTTACCACCCGACCAGTGTCTCGGGGGCTACTGCATTGCTTGTCCAATGCAGAAAATTTTATGTGCAATATAGTTTCCGAGGAGATTTTGATCCTTAGGTTGGTCGGCCGCACCCAACCTGAGTCTCGAGGACTGAGCACGCCGCTTTTAGTGTCCCGAAGTATTCTGCCGAGCTTGGACTTGATCCTCAGGCCGATTTTGCAAATCAACCTGAGTCTCAGCGGCTACTGGGATCAGCGGTCTTACGTCATCCTTCAGGTGCATCTCGGGTTTTAGACCGATGCACACCTTGAGGGCTACTGGCTATATATCTCGGCAGAGAATAAATTGCACCAATCAAAAATATTGACAAAAATCGGCCCACATTCGGGGTGGTGCACCACCTCGGAAGCATCCCGGCATAAAGCTCGGGCGCTAGTGGCTGGCTCCATAGAGGGCATTTCCGGCATTAAGCTCGGCTAAACTCCTTCAAACTTCTTTGAACCAAGGTGATTTACGACACCTCGGATACAGTCCGGCATTGGAGCTCGGATACATTCCGGCGTTAGAGCTGGGAAGCGGTCCGGCGTTGGTGCTCGGCTGCAAAAGATACCTCAAATTCAGTCCGGCGTTAGAGCTCGGACGCAAGAGTACGCTGTCGCCCGGGAACAACTTCAAACCCGAGGTGTGGCATAAAAATAACAAGACATTGATAAAGGCCGGAAACTTAAAGGGGCTCCTCGGATACCCGACGTGTAAACTCGTCGAATGCATTTTGGCGATCCTCAAGATCGAAGATGAGAAGATTTGTTGAACCAGTTTTCAAGACCGTCAACCAAAGATGAAGAACGGTTCAAAAGAATCGAGGAGCGTCCCTAACTTGAAGACCGGTTCAGGGGGCTACTGACGGTGTCCTGGACTAGGGGTTACTCACCACATCATCTCCCGATCTGTTAGATTGGGCCGAGGACCCCCATGGCCGTATACTCATGGGCCAGTTCGGACAGCTACCGCATACATGGAAGATTCTACAAGACTTGGTGATCAAGACAAGGACTCCTCCCCACCGGCGTATTCGGCTAGGACTCTTGTTATCCTAGGCCTCTGGTGCATTATATAAACCGAGGCCAGGCTAGTCGATAGATCATATACAACAACAATCATACCATATGCTAGCTTCTAGGGTTTAGCCTCTACAATCTCGTGGTAGATCTACTCTTGTACTACCCATATCATCAATATCAATCAAGCAGGACGTAGGGTTTTACCTCCATCAAGAGGGTCCGAACCTGGGTAAAACATCGTGTCCCCTGCCTCCTGTTACCATCCGCCTTGGACGCACAGTTCGGGACCCCCGACCCGAGATCCGCCGGTTTTGACACCGACAACGTCCCTGACGAGAAGAGCATGATTTATCAGTTCAGAGGTGGCCTCAGAGAAGATCTGTAGCTAGCTCTTGTGCTTTTTGAGCCGAAGAAGTACGATGAGTACTACAACATGGCACAGAAACAAGAGACTGCTCAGCTCAAGTGCGATGCTTCCAAGAAATGAGTCAGGGATGCAACTCCTTCTTCCTCAACTCAAGTGGCAACTAAGCAGCAAAAGTATTGGTTGCCTCCTCCTCCGTTCCGTCAGCCTTATCAGCAGAAAAGCAAAGGTGGCAATGGATCTTCCCACCCACCCAACCCAGGCTTTCAGAACAAGACTTCGTCTCATGCTCCAAGATCAAGTGCTCCGTATCACCGTCCGCTTTTAGAGGTCATGTGCAACAAGTGTCAGCAGAAGGGTCACTATGCCAACAAATGCTTCAATCAGAGGCGTCTTCCTCCTCCTCCTGTGAGATCTGCTAGCACCGCAGTGGTCAAGCATAATCCCAAGTTGGCAAAGGTCAACATGATGAACGCAGCTCAGGCAGAGGACTCGTCAGAAGTGATTATGGATAACCTTCCTGTTAACGATATTCCTGCAAGAGTTCTTTTTGATATTGGTGCATCGCATTCTTTCATTTCAAGACCTTTTGTGGCTGTGCATGATTTGGTTACTCAAGTTTTGCCGAGACCGTTGTCTATTGTCTCTCCGGCCCGACAAATGACTTCCAGAGTTTTCGTTCCAGATGTCTCTATCACGTTGGGCGACTATAAGTTTCTGTCTTCTCCTAATGTTCTTGGTGACTCGGATATTGATCTTATTCTTGGAATGGACTGGCTTTCTAAGCACAAGGATCAGCTTGATTGTGCTGCCAGGCAGATTCAATTAACACATTCGTCTGAGGATGTAATCGTCTTTGTCACTCGTGATGATACAATTCGATTATCTTCTCTCAATGAGAAGGGCGAGTTGGATGCCATATCTCAGATTCCAGTCGTTTGTGAATATCAAGACGTCTTTCCAGAAGAGCTTCCAGGAATGCCTCCTCACCGGCCAGTTGAATTCGTCATTGATCTTGAGCCTGGCACGGAACCTGTTTGCAAATGTCCTTACAAGCTTGGACCTGAAGAGTTGAAGGAGCTGAAGAAACAACTCGATATTCAAGAGCGTATGGGTCTCATCCGACCAAGTTCTTCTCCATGGGGTTGTGGTGTTCTTTTTGTCAAGAAGAAGGATGGAACGGACCGACTTTGTGTCGACTACTGTCCATTGAACAAGAAGACCATAAAGAACAAGTACCCACTTCCCAACATCAATGAGCTTTTCGAACAACTCAAAGGTGCTCAAGTTTTCTCCAAGCTTGACCTCCGTATGGGCTATCATCAGAGTCGCATTCGTGAACAAGATATCCCCAAGACAGCATTCAGAACAAGCTATGGTTCATATGAACACACTGTCATGTCTTTCGGCCTTGTCAATGCTCCTCCAACATTCTCCCGCATGATGAACTTCATCTTCAACCCCTACACAAATGACTTCTTCTTGGTCTATCTCGATGACATTTTGGTCTTTTCCAAGAATAAGGAGGATCATGCCAAGCACTTGAGATTGGTGTTGGACAAGCTTAGAGAACATCAGTTCTATGCGAAGTTTTCAAAGTGCGAGTTTTGGCTCGATGAGGTTCTCTACCTTGGGCATATCATCTCCACCAAGGGCATAGCTGTTAATCCTGAGAAGGTGTCTGCAATTGTGAATTGGGAACCGCCTCAGAATGTGAAGCAACTCCACAGCTTCCTTGGTCTTGCAAGATATTGTCGAAGGTTCGTTGAGAACTTCTCTAAGATCGCGAAGCCTCTTTCAAACCTCCTCCAGAAGCATGTGAAGTATGTCTGGTCGCCTGAGTGTGACATCGCTTTCAACACCCTCAAAGAGAAGTTAGTCACTGCTCCAGTTCTGACTCCTCCTGATGAATCCAAACCGTTTGAAGTTTTCTGTGACGCTTCCCTTCAAGGTCTCGGTGAAGTGTTGATGCAAGAGAAGAAAGTTGTGGCCTATACCTCTCACCAGTTGAAGCCCAACGAAAAGAACTACCCCACTCATGACCTCGAGTTAGCGGCAGTTGTACATGCTCTTTTAACATGGAGACATCTCTTGTTGGGAAGGAAAGTGGACATCTTCACTGATCATAAGAGCCTCAAGTGCATCTTCACTCAGCCCAACCTCAACCTCAGGCAGACTCGTTGGGTCGAGATGATTCAAGAGTATAATCCGAGTATCAAATATACTCTAGGCAAGGCCAATGTCATTGCTGACGCATCGAGAAGGAATGCTTACTGCAACAGTTTGATTCTCAAGCCCTACCAACCAGAGCTTTGTGAAGCTTTCCGCAAACTTAATCTCCAAGTTGTTCCTCAAGGATTCCTTGCCAACCTCCAAGTCTCTCCTACTTTGGAAGATCAGATTCATGAGGCTCAGCTTCTTGATGCTATGGTGAAGAAGGTGAAGATTGGGATTGCCAAGAGTCAACCCAAGTACAAGTGCTATCGCCTTGATGACAAGGATACTCTATTCTTCGAGAATCGAATTGTTGTTCCTAAGGGAGACCTTCATAAAGTCATCATGAACGAGGCTCACAATTCACTCCTCTCTATTCACCCTGGAAGTACAAAGATGTACCATGACCTTAAGCAGTCGTATTTGTGGACTCGAATGAAGCGCGAGATTGCTCAGTTCGTGAATGAATGTGGTGTCTGCAGAAGAGTAAAAGCAGAACACCAATGACCAGCTGGTCTCCTCCAACCTCTTGCCATTCCAGAATGGAAGTTTGACCATATTGAGATGGACTTCGTGACTAGATTTCCCAAGTCCAAGTGTGGCAATGATGCTATCTTCGTTGTCATCGACAAGCTCACTAAAGTGGCTAATTTTCTTCCTATCAAAGAATCCATCACAGCAGCTCAGTTGGCAGAGCTATATACCTCCAGGATTGTCTCTCTGCACGGCATTCCGCAGTTGATATCTTCAGATCGTGGAAGCATCTTCACCTCTAAGTTTTGGGATTCTTTCCAGAAGGCCATGGGCACCAGCATTCGCTTCAGCACAGCCTTTCATCCTCAAACTAGTGGCCAAGTCGAGCGAGTCAATCAAATTCTTGAAGATATGCTTAGGCCATGTGTCATTTCTTTCGGTATGAAGTGCGAAGATTGTCTTCCATATGCCGAGTTCTCCTACAACAATAGCTTCCAAGCGAGTTCGGGCAAGGCCCCATTCGAGATTCTCTATGGCAGGAAGTGTCGTACTCCTCTTAACTGGTCAGAGACTGGTAAATGCCAACTTCTTGGCAATGACTTGATCACAGAGGCTGAAGAAATGTGCAAAGTCATTCGTGAAAATCTCAAAGCCGTGCAATCGCGCCAGAAGAGTTACTATGATAGCAAGCATCGTGACTTGGCTTTCGAGATCGGAGACCATGTCTACCTCCGCGTCTCTCCAATGAAAGGTACTCGTCGCTTCGGTATCAAAGGTAAGCTTGCCCCTAGATACGTGGGTCCTTTCAAGATCATTGGCAAAAGAGGCGATCTCGCTATCAACTTGAGCTTCCATCCAACTTTGCAAATGTGCATGACGTGTTTCACGTGTCTCAGCTTCGCAAGTGTTTCAAGACTCCTGACCGCACCGTCAACTTCGAAGAGATTGATCTCCAAGAAGACCTGTCTTATCATGAGCATCTCGTTGCTATTCTTGAAGAAACTGAGCGCAAGACTCGCAACAAGTCTATCAAATTCCTGAAAGTGAAGTGGTCACATCATTCTGACCGTGAAGCCACCTGGGAACACGAGGACCACCTCTGTTCCAAATATCCGGAGTTTTTCCAGTCCTAGATCTCGGGACGAGATCCTTTCTTAGTGGTGGAGTGTTGTAATGCCCCATATGTAACCTGCCATATTTGTATTCCAACTCTTGCCATTTTCGTCACTAAGTTATGATATTTCCTCGTTGTTGGGTTTTGTCTCTGTGTTGCTTTTGTCTTTGTCATGCATCTCATATCATGTCATCATGTGCATCGCGTTTGCATACGTGTTCGTCTCATGCATCCGAGCATTTTCCCCGTTGTCCGTTTTGCATTCCGGCACTCCTATGTCCTCCGGTGTCCCCTTTTGCTTCTTTTCGTGTGCGGGTGTTAAAAGTTCTCGGATTGGACCGAGACTTGCAAAGCAGCCTTGGTTTACTACCGGAAGACCGCATGTCAAGTTTCGTGCCATTTGGACTTCGTTTGATACTCCAACGGTTAACCGAGGGACCGTGAAGGCCTCGTGTGTGTTGCAGCCCAACACCTCTCCAAAGTGGCCCAAAGCCCAGCTAAACCCCCTCCATCATCTCGGTCGTTTGATCATGATCATGTGGCCAAAAATCGTGCTCAATTTGGAGCCTCCTAGCTCCCTCTACCTATAAAAAGGCATCTCCCCCGAAAATCCTGGATCATTTTCACCCCTAACCATAGTCTCCTTCCACCTCGCGCCGCCGGACAAGTTTGCCCGCGCCGGACGTGTCCGTCGGACGCGTCACCCCGGCCAATCAGACCGCGATACCTCAGCATCCGCCGCCCCGCGCCCAATCCCCCACCACCACGTCGCCACCCGGAGCCGCCGCCCCTCCGCGTCGCCCGCGCGGGCCCGCCGAAGCCCGACCGCGGCCCTCTCGGCCCGGTGCGCCGCGCCCCGTCGCCCGAAGCTCGCGCCCCGCGCCGTCCCGCCTTCCTCCTCCGCGCCGGCGAGCCCTCGCCTCCGGCCACCGCGCGCCATCACCGACCCCACCGCAAGCTCGCCAGCCTTCGCCCGCGCCGCCACGACGGGAACCGCGCCGCCCATGACCTCCGCGCCGCCTCGCCGGACTTCGTTGGCTCCGGCCACCGCCTCCATCTCCGGCCGCCGATCCTCTTCTTCCTCTACAGTAACTCCGGCGGGAGGATCTGGTCAACCTCGTTTTGCGTGCCTCGGATCCAGATCTGGACGAACCCTAAGGGTTGAATTTTGTCCTAGTTTTGCATATTTTTTAGCATAATTCATCACATCATAACTTTGCATCTGTGGCTCCGTTTTGGGCGTGTAGCATATCAAATTGTTCGTCTCGATGTGTACTTCATGTCATTCCATTGCACCACGTTCATTTGAGTTCATCTTGATGCCCTAAATGCTGTGGCAAGAGTGCTATGTAATGTTAGTTTCAGATTCTTAACGGATTATGGACATTTGTCATTTTTGCCATGATTAATGTGTGCCTCCTATGAACTTGAGCCCTACATGTGTTTTGTTGTATGCCATGCCATCTTTACAGGGGTGTATGCCATGTATTTTTGTAATCTTTGTGGTGACTAGCACAAGCATGCAAACTAGCTCTCGTGGTGTTGCTGATTTCAGGGACTTAGAATTCTTCTAAGTCTTTTCCCTGATGATATTTTTATGCCATGTATTCTTGTTGCTACAGAGTGATCCATGCATCTTTTGAGCATGTTCAGTAAGGGTGATGTTGAGATATTGTTATGCTCTATCCATCCATGTCTTTGTTTGCAATTATGGAGTGCCCTAGCATGACTCAATCTTACTCTACTTTTGCTATAAAAAGTTCCTGGCAGATTGTTTACATATTAAGCAATTTTGCCGAGGTCGTTATAGTTTATCCATGCATGCGAGAGTGTTCTTACCATGGTTAGCTTATTTATCATGTGTACTTGCTGGGTGTATGCTTAGTTTGTCATGCAATTCCTTGTGGTGAGTGCATCGAGCTTGCAAACATGCCTACGTGAATCTGTTTTGCCATGTTCCAGTTTTCTGCTAAGTCTGAATCTGTTAATGAAACTTGCTATGTTCACATGGGTGCCATTGTATTCTCTGATCCCTTTTGGCTTATGGTCAGTAAGGGACTTTTGTTATATGCTTTGTGTAGTTTCATGCCATGCCTTGCCTTGCCATGATATGTCCCTGTAGCATGTTGTTATCTTGCTCTAAACATTTCTTCCTGATGTTAAATTCCTGACATGTTATTTTCACCAAGTCTATGAACCTGATATCTTTTGCACTTTTGTCATGCTTGTTTGGTCCTGCTATTTTGTGATTTAGCCGTAGCTCAGTGTTCATCTTTTGTCAAGCATCTTGAGTGAATCACTGCCATCTGCTTTGTTGTTATGTTAGAGTGCAGTAGCTTGTTGTTCTTGATGCATTTAGATGGCCTCGTGCTGTTAATTGCAGATCGGTGCCATATTTGTTTTGCTTGCCATTTGCAAACCGTGCATCCGATTTCGGTGATCTTTATATCGATTTCGACCGAAATCAACTCATCTTTCCAGCGGCACTCTTGGTTTTCCAAGTTGAGGCCTGGTTCAATCTTTCCTTTCCGAAGTAGGCATATGCATTGCATATCACATCCCGCATATCATGCCCTGTTTTGCATCATGTTGCTTGCGCATTGCACCGTGGTTGATTGTGTCCCCCTTTGCTTGTGTTCTTGCCTTGGGTAGAGCCGGGAGATGAGTACGTGATCGAGGAACCCGTTGAGAACATTTACGAGGATCAAGATAACGTCAACTCGGAGAACTTTGCAGGCAAGATGATCATACCCTCGAAATCACTTCTATCTTTGCTTGCTAGATGCTCGCTCTATTGCTATGCCTATGCTATGATACCTACCACATGCTTTATCATGCCTCCCATATTGCCATGTCAAGCCTCTAACCCACCTTGTCCTAGCAAACTGTTGTTTGGCTATGTTACCGCTTTGCTCAGCCCCTCTTATAGTGTTGCTAGTTGCAGGTGAAGATTGGAGTTTGTTCCTTGTTGGAACATTTTTATTGTTGGGATATCACTATTATATCTTGTCTATTTTAATGCATCTATATACTTGGTAAAGGGTGGAAGGCTCGGCCTTATGCCTGGTGTTTTGTTCCACTCTTGCCGCCCTAGTTTCTGTCATACCGGTGTTATGTTCCTTGATTTTGCGTTCTTACACGGTTGGGTTATAATGGGAACCCCTTGACAGTTTGCCTTGAATAAAACTCATCCAGCAAGGCCCAACATTGGTTTTACCATTTGCCACCTAGCCTTTTTCCCTTGGGTTTCGCAGACTCAAGGGTCATCTTTATTTAACCCCCCCCCCCCGGGGGGCCAGTGCTCCTCTGAGTGTTGGTCCAAACTAGAGCCCCTTGCAGCGCCACCTCGGGGAAACTCGAGGGTTGGTTTTAGTTGTATGGATTGCTTATCCGGTGTGCCCTGAGAACAAGATATGTGCAGCTCCTATCGGGATTTGTCGGCACATTTGGGTGGCTTTGCTGGACTTGTTTTAGCATTGTCGAGATGTCTTGTAACCGGGATTCCGAGTATGATCGGGCCATCCTGGGAGAAGGAATATCCTTCGTTGACCGTGAGAGCTTGTGATGGGCTAAGTTGGGACACCCCTGCAGGGATTTGAACTTTCGAAAGTTGTGCCAGCGGTTATGGGCAGATGGGAATTTGTTAATGTCCGATTGTAGAAAACTTGAAACTTAACTTAATTAAAATTGGATCAACAGCGTGTGTAGCCGTGATGGTCTCTTTTCGGCAGAGTCCGGGAAGAGAACACGGTCTCGTGTTATGCTTGAACGTAGGTTGTTCTAGGATCACTTCTTGATCATAGATTCTCGAACATGCTTTGCCTTTCTCTTCTCGCTCTCATTTGCGTATGTTAGCCACCATATATGCTAGTGCTTGCTGCAGCTCCACCTCATACCTTTTCCCCTACCTATAAGCTTAAATAGTCTTGATCGCGAGGGTGTGAGATTGCTGAGTCCCCGTGACTCACAGATTACTTCCAAAACCAGATGCAGGGACCGATGATACCGCTCCAGGAGATACGACTGAGCTCAAGTGGGAGTTCGATGAGGACTCGGGACGATACTATGTTTCCTTTCCTGACGATCAGTAGTGGAGCCAGTTGGGGTGATCGGGGACATTATGCATTTGGGGTTGTCTTTATTTTGGTTCCGTAGTCGGACCTTGATTGTATCTGGATGATTGTAATGATATATCTATGCTATTGTGTGACGTGGCGATTGTAAGCCAACTATGTACCTTTTTTTCTTATTCGGTACATGGGATGTGTAAAGATTACCCCTCTTGCGACATTGCCTACAATGCGGTTATGCCTCTAAGTCGTGCTTCAACACGTGGGAGATATAGTTGCATCGTGGGTGTTACATCCGCCTACAACCACCATCTCCTCCAGGAGCACCTGCAGGCAGAGGAGCAGATCACCACGGAGCGGGCGGAGCAGGAGGCGATGCTCGACTCGTACCGCTCCGCCCACGAGGGCCGCCTCGAGTGCTGGCGGTACCGCATGCGGGTGGCGGAGGCTACGGCCGCCTACAAAGAGGGCAATGAAGCGGGCGAGGCGCTGTTTGGCGAGACCGAGGATGAGGCAGAGGACAATGCCGGTGCCGACGAGTCCCCGCTCCGCTGGCGTTGATGAGGCCCTGCTCCGCTGAGGCCTTGCGGCGCCAACAACGAGGCAGAGGACACCGCCGGCTCCGCCGAGGCCCCACCCTGTCGGCAACGAGGGGGAGGATTTCCCCAGCTCCGCCGAGGTGCCACCCGCCGGCAACGAGACAAAGGACATCGCCGGCTCCGCCGAGGCCCCGCCTTGCTGCCAAGGAGGTTGTGCCACACAGAAAACGAGGAAGAGTAGAACACGGTAGGTCTCCGCCGCTCGGGTCCAAGTAAGGCCGTCGCTGCTACCCTCCGGTTGCTGGCACTGAGTTGTACATCATGGAGCAATTCTGTGATTACAGGATGATTGAAGAGCGCTCTGTGGTTGAGCAAGCTCATGAGATACAGTCATTTTCTAGAGAACTTGAGCACTTCAGTTGTATGCTACCGCACAAGTTTGTTGCCGGAGGTATCATCACTAAGCTTCCTCCTTCATGGATCTCATTGGCACTCTTGATGTGGAAGAAAAGGCGAGAGAAAAGGACACACGTGCTCGAGGAATTGAGGGAGGATCTAGTGCCAATCTGGTACAGAAGAAGAACTTCCAGCCCCACAAGTTCAAGAACAAGGGCAAGTTTGATGGTAAAGCAAAGTTTGATGGGAAGAACATGGATGTGCAACACACGAACTTCAAGAAGAAGAATGACAAGAAGAAAGGTGTTTGTCATGTGGGGATCCTGATCATTGGGCTCCTGGTTGTCCTAATCGCTATGACAAGCTAGGCGGGTTGACCACTGACGGCCGGTTAGCTTCTTGGCGGCAACATGGAGTCGGAGAGCTATGTTGGAGAAGGATGTTGCTTCTACTTAACTGCTGGTGCAGTTGGCTGACTAACACATGGGCCCAACGGGCATCTGGGCCACATGTCAGTTACGCAACTGCACCTGCAGTTAAGTCACTGAAGCTTCTGTTCGGCTCAGCCGGACACATGTGGGTAGCTTCGGTTAATTAATTATACCTCTAGCGCACCCCTTTTTAGTTGAAGAATGTATGAAATGTAATGAAATCCGGCATGTTTATATGAAATCCAACCGTGTATGAATGAATTCATTTCGATTAGTTCGAATTCTTGTATCACTGGCATTGGATGAACATGCAAAACAATCCGTACTAGCATTATTCCCAGGGTGATCACCTCGTTTGCAGCAGTTTCACATGTACTCCCTCTGGTCCTTTCTAGTCTGCATACAAGTTTTGTCTGCAGTCAAAGTATCTCTACTTTGACCAATCTTATAGAAAAAGTATGCACTTTCACAATGTGCGAAGTAAAAAGGAACAGAAGGAGTACAGAGAGTTTGAGCAGCTTTTTAGCGTTCCTGTACATTGCAATCGAACACACAGGCTTGGCAATTCATAGAGAACATTCAAAACAATCGATGATTATGCATCTCAGCGATTCACATGTCAGAGCCAATATTTACTTCACAACTAAAGAATAAAGAAAAAATGGATCTACACTGCTGATAGCAAAGGGCGTCCCATTCGAAAATATCAAACGCATGTCTTCTTGCTAAAATCAATGAGCAAAATTTGACAAGGTTTTCCCATTCCAAAATATCAAATGCATATAATTGTGGAATGGGCAGGGTTTGCCATCAGTTCGGACATTGACATGGCACCTCGTGCTAAATAAACCAGCTATTCTTTTTGTTCAGTTCCACCAAAATCAACCAAATTGACGCGTAGCTTGTATGATTTCGCCCTTATATGTTGCAATGCCTTGAACTTATCGGCACCTCCTTTCTTGTGGTGGAAATGAATGATTCGATGTATTCATGAACATTTTTTGCAGTTCCCATTGAAATCAAGCTAAGCACCCCTGTTTGCACAAATACAAAAAAGTGATTAATATAAAGCAAACTGTACTATGAATTGACAGTTTAAACAGGCACCTACATGGTCCATGTATAGCACACTTTTAGAAAAATGGAACTCACCAGAAAGAATCCTAGAACAACATTTTACTCACGCATCACAGCAAGAAAATGGAGATTTGTCAGTCCTTCTGAGCTGAAGTTAGTTTGGTCTTATGGGGGGTAATGTAACCATCCTTCAACTGCTCCTTCTGATGAGAAGATAGACAGGGCTTCTTCATCCTGGCATAATCGGAACTAGTCACTTCACGTACTCCATATTCTTCTTCGGAGGAGGATGATCCTGTTGTGCAAAGACAAGCGGATAACTAAATGCTAGCATCCCTGTTTGCTCGAAAAAAAAGGAAAGGGAATATTTAAAACAGCACAGATGAAGCACTTCTCAAGGACAATGCCACTTTTTGATGACAGTATCTAAACAATAGCACAACACCAATAGAGATGACAAAGCTCAATCATATGGATGAAATCAGTGGGCGAGTACCAACCTTTGTCAGGAGGCTTATTGTGTAGAGCATACAGATGAAGCACTTCTCCGGAACCATCTGTTGCTATCTACTGTGGTGGCCATGCTTACTATATACTCCTCGATTAGATTAGTGTTTCCAACATCTTCTTGTGCAATTCCACTAAAATATATGGTATCTTCAAAGAAGATCCCTGTTTGCACAAGTAGAGATAATTACGTATTACATTAAGAGTGGCATCAAATCAGTGGCAAAACAATTGCTCGTTCCAGCCATAGCAATAAATTAAGATGCAAAACTATATCATTACTTGTGTCATCACAGTTCCAGTGCTTCATTACAGCACCAGGAGTTGATTTTTGTTTTTCTTCCACTTGTTCTTCCCCTTCATCACTTGTTCAATAACAGACAAGCTTCGCCTTTAATGTAAGATTTGACATGTCAATTAGGTTGCACAAGTATAGCACTAAACAATGACATTAATTTTCTGATGAAAGTGGCAAAATATAGGCCAACAGTTGTGAAATATCCTTATCTTACCTCAATGGGATATTGCGGTGCACATACAGATTGGAAGTCTTGTCTCCATTTGTGCAGTTCACTAAAATCAAGCAACATTACCGTACAAGTAGCACAACATATGAAAGCACACTACAGAATCATGTGAAAGAAGGCTAGTACTGACCTCTCATGAAGCGGAATTCAAACAACTCACAAGAAGAAGATCTGAACCAAATTTGCCAACACGGATAGGAAGTAAGATCTCCTCTTGTGCAGTTCCACTAAGATCAAGCAATCAAGCAACGTTGTCGGTGTGACACTTTGGTTGAACTGCACAAAACACTCTTAAAACAAAAGTGTTTTGTGCAGTGCAACAAAAGGTCATAATGGCAATGAGGTGAAGTAGATAACCTTGTTTACACAGAGGTGCAAAGGAAACAACTAGTGGTCAATAACGGTGGATGACACAGAAGCCAACAAAAAGAAGCATCTACCTTATCTAAATGGGAAAGAAAGCAAGACAGTAGCATTTCCCAAACAGTGGCATTGATTAATATTAACAGAGAGATTATATTAATAATAAAATCCGTTAAACATGTAATTTGCTTTTAACTGTGGCATTGCATCAATTTTCCAGCGGCATTACTAGAGGGTGCTTGTTTACAGGGACATTTTTGTGGAGGCACTAAAAAAACTCCGTGTCAATCCCATCTAAACCAAACAGGAGGGACTTTTAGGGAATAAAAGTGGGCATTTGGGACTAAAGAAAGAAGACCCCGAGGGAGAGTCTTTTTGGGACTTTTTCCAACAGTTGCCCCTGCCACACATCGCACCTTGTCTCTATTAGTTCATTACTAGGGGTAACATGGTCTTTTAGCATGTCATTTAATAACCTCTAGTCCATGTTTAGTCCCTGGAACCAAGCAGGTAGGGACTAGGGAGTTTTTAACCAAATAGGGCCTTAGATTAACAACAGCTAAAGAGTTGCACGGGATAGTGGACGCACCAGCACCATGTGCATCTACCGATGTACTGGGGTGATGCACAGTCTGTTGCAACAAAGAACAAACAACCAAGGAGCATATTTGTGTTGGTCCTAGTTTTGTTATCTTTAGACACCTTTCCCTATGTGAGCGCAGCAAATCTAGTCTTGCTCAAACTCTACAGCCTTGTCCCCCAAAACAAAAGATCAGTTCGTTACAGATGTGTGTACTATGTTTGTCATTGTTTTCCCTTTTCAACCAACGTAGGTGCTGGATAGCCAGTCTGTACTAGTACTTTCCCCACTTCCTTTCCTCTGTCAACCATGTCCTAGATTTATGCTATACAACTTTCCCCACTACTTTCCCCCATTCCTGTCCTCTTTGAACCACGTCTTAGATTCATGCGATACAACTTTCCCCACTACTTTCCCCCTTCCTTTCCTTTTTGAACCATATCCTAGATTCATGCTATACAACTTTTCCCACGACTTTCCCCCATTCCTATCCTCTTTGAACCACGTCCTAGATTCATGGTATACAACTTTCCCCACTACTTTCCTATTTGATCCAACACCTAGATACGAGTGCAGAAGCGGAAAAAACCCACATGCAGCTAGAGCAATGCATGTGGAATAAGTAAATTATACCTTAAGGTTCTTGGGGTGTGGTTCGGTGGGTGACCAATGGCCGTTCGACCCACACTATGTACGGCGGCGAAGAAGAAGGGGCTAGAGGCCCTCCCGCGCCGCCGCTGGGTGAAAGTGAACAGCTGCGCCGGTAGTGGATTCCCTCCCTCGCCGACGGCGACAGCGTTAAGCCTCCTTCCATTCCTGGCGGACGGATCCTGCCGACTCTTTGACCAACAGTGAGGGGAGAGAGAGAGGCCAACGAAGTCTTGTTTAGATCTGGAGAGGGCGAGAGAGTATGAAGAGAGCAACTACAAGCAGACCAGCAGTGAGGGGAGAAAGAGAGGCCAGCGAAGTCTTGTTTAGATCTGGAGAGAGTGAGAGAGTGTGAAGAGAGCAACTACAAGCGCTGAGGCTCCAGCGTGTATATATATATATTGGAGAGAGTGTGAAGAGTGCAAACCCTAGAAAACAAGCGCCGAGGTTGCAGCTTATACGTGATGAGGTGATTATACGGTCACTACGAGATCGTATAGCTCCGTATCCATTCATTTTGACCAGTCAAAGAATCCTCCTGGCACGAAGTATGCTCAAGTGTAGTTATCGAACCTGAGACCTCAAGTTTGATGAGCGAACAGGATAACCAGCTACACAACCCTCCTGGTATGTTCAACGAGAGGAAAATAACCTTTTATACATTCCTGCATTCGTGTGACAAGCATGCCGTGTTTTTTTGTGTGTGGGAGTCATTGGGATTTAAATCATAATCGTGGCATGTGGCTTTGGTGGTAAGACTATCCACAGCGGTGCATAAATAATGCAGCCTTAGTCACCTTACCTCTCTCCACGTAGTACGTTGGGTCCCACCAGTCAGAGGGTGAAACAAACAAATTAATAAGAAAAATTAAAAGTGCCAGCGGTTTATCTTACCTCACACATCTCGCTACTGGTCGGGAACACTGCCCAATTGATCCCTCTGTTCGCTCACGTACTATTTTAAGTGAATACTTATTATAACATGCACACAATTTTGGGCACTTGTATTCGACCTAAGTCAGTGTGCCACTGTATCTCGTATGACTCCCTCCGTCTAGGTGTAATAAGTCAGTTAGAAGGTGCAACGGGACCAAGGTGCAAGCAGATTGGAGGAGAAGGAGAAACTTGACCGGTCATTCCTCCAATCAAAGCCCTGATTTCTGTCTCTAAACGCAACAATTAATCCAAACAACTAAGAGATGTCGTTTTAGCTACCATGCAGGGCCACATATTAACTCGCATGCAAGCCGACTTTGATTTCTTGACTGATCAACGCGTAGTTGTGCTCCATGCATTGGGTTTCCGGGGGAGATAACAAGGCAGATTAAGGAGCGTTTGGTTACATTGCTTAGGCTAGTCATAGTGATGAGTAACTTGGACTAGTACAACATGCATATGTTACTAGTCTATGTTACTACTACGCAAAGTTTGCCGTCGGAACCAAGCTGATCTGGCTCTCCTGAGCTAGCAAGGTTTTTCTAGCCCACCCAAGCTAGCTGGCCCACAAAAGCTAACATATTTTAACAGTTCCAAACGCCTAACCTTGCCCGGCTATGCTATAAGCTGTTCTTGCTAAGGATCCAAACGCTCCCTAAGTAACAACGCTCGCTAGCAACGAGGCCAGGAGGGGATTGAGATGCGAAGTTAATGGATGACGCCTAAACATTTTGGGAATATCTGATTTCCGTAGGATGACTTAACACCTAGACGGAGGGAGTACTACTCCTCAGTCCATGTTTGATGGAATATTCGTCACCTCTTCTCTTCTTGTACGTACTCCATTTGTATCTCACTTCCTGTGGCTTCGCACTCGCACGATTTTCCTATTCTATGAACCTATGTGTGCGTGTGCGTGTGCGTGTGCGTGTGTGTGTTTAACATCATGTCTGTGTTAGAGAGAGCGACAGATCGACCTACTCCTACAGAGAGATGGTGTGTAGTGTATGATTTTAGCCGCGAGAGTCGGTGCATCCTCTCGTTTCTGGGCGTCCGGTAGGGACAGGCGGACAGCTGCCATGCCCGCTCCTGACCAGCCTGACCCACCCAAAGCCCCTCCATTGCCCGCGCGCGCTTCCTGGCCGAAAGGGTCAGCGCCGCTCCAAAGAATCAGTGCCGCATTCATGCCCGGGCAGAGCGGACGCGACCTCTCACTGGCGCCTGGGTTGAAGGGAGAAGCGAATTCAAGAGTGATAGTTTATTCGTCCGTCCAACTTACTGCTGGGTCTATGTGATTTGATGGCTCATTAGTAATTATTACTGAGGTGGTAGGATTGCTGGATGTCCCACGCTTTCGGCGAAAGGAGGTACTACTAGATTACAATTTTCTCCATTCTTACGGCGGAGGAGTGCAAGAGCAGTGAAAACACGCAGGCTCAGTGATTACATGGCCCACCTCACACTACAACTTCATTTATAAATGACGCGGCACCTACTACTTGTTCTCCTATAAACCTTGCGCTTGGCATCTCCAAACTATTAACCTTGCAATTGGCTCTTCGCCTCTTCAGGAAGTCGAGCAATAATGGTACTGTAGTATATATCGTTCTGGCTATATGAGACCGAATGAATTGATGCACGTCCACCACGTGGCGAGGGTCGAGGGGCGAGGGAGAGTGCGTACTATTACGTCCGTTTCAATATGGACTACATACGGAGCAAAATGAGTGAATTTACACTCTAAAATACGTCTATATACATCAGTGTTTGGAGTATGTACTAGTAGTTCATATTGAAATCTACTAAAGGACATATATTCCAAACAATATGATAATCTCTCTAACCAAGGTAGGGAGGAGGAGTAAACGGAGGGAGTACTAGTAAAACTTTATCCTCGTCCTGCGAGCCACCGCGCGCATGGGCGAGGGAGCGGGCGTAAGGCGTAGTAAGCAAGCTTCACCTCATCCTGTGAGCCACCGTGCCCGTGGGCGGGGGAGATGGCGTACAAGCAAGCTTCTCCTCGTTCTGCGAGTTGACGGGACACATCAAAAGTACTCCAGTGTATAGAGCCTTGCCTCTAAGGTAGGCCCCACATGGTTTGCCTCTTTTTTAACATAACGCGTCAAGTCACAATTTGTTTGTTCACCCGTGGTAGACGATCCTCCCTCCATCTAGTGGACAACTAGTACACGTGTCAAATTACCATGTGGGCTGCCTTTTCGTACAGAAATGAACTCCATCATGTACCCGCGCGGGTGTGGTTGGGAAAGAGACGGGAGTACATGCGCCATGTGTGCACCTCTTCTCTTCATGCACGTCCCCCACCTACGTGGGTGTGTGAGAGAGATACAAACCTAGACAAATGGCTTGTGCATTCATGAGTGTTTTTTATTTGGTGGGGGGTTGATTTCGTGAATGTATTTGTGGGAATATGTGTCAATGACATCTCAAACAAAATTTTGCATGCAATGTGTGTGAAATGGAGGCCTATCCATATCATATATAGAGGGTCGGGCAGTCCACGAGAAGAGAGGGAGGGGTCATAGATATCGATAGAGTCGAAGAGAGGATCAAGTGGGTGGGTGCGAGATCGATGAAGAGAGCCATTGAAATTGTGTGTGTGTGTGTGTGTGTGCAAGTCAAAGATATAGGGCGACTGACCTAGCTACCGAAACGTCAGAGGGCACAGTTTAAGTTTGTGTGTGGCAGGGAGACATGACTAGAGCGCTCAATGTATCGGTGTGTGTGTGGGGGGGAGAGGGTGGGGGGAGGGGTAGGCAGATGCCTAACTATAGAGGTAGAACGACTCGTATATGTGTTGAGAAGGAGAGACCCAGCTATGTCTTGAGGGAGATCGGTCGACATCCATACATAACTGAAGGACGGGAAATAGGATGTGACAGAGAGAGAGAGGAGAGGGAGAGGGAGGGAGAGGGGTAGAGTGATGGATGGGTGATGGAGTTGCTTCTCGAAGATGGTGGGAGAGGCCTACTAGGCAAACTGGGGGTGGAACTGCAATATTATCAGTAAGAGTGGGGATGTGTTTCTGTGTGTGCCTGTGTGTGATAGATCTGTCGGGACACGTCCGTGGATGATGAAGGGGAACCATGTGTTTGGTAAGAAAACCTAACTAGATCGATAGATCAATTGTTGTTTGTCGGAGGAAGGGAGAGGCATAACTAATGAGGTAGATCGATCGACGCGTGGGGAAAAACGAGTTATAAGGACCTAGCTAGCTATATGTATAGCGGGAGATCGGTCGGTGTACGTCCATTTGTTAGAGGCAAATAAGGCCCGGCGAGACGGATAGACAGAGAGAATGAAGCTAGGAGGTGGTGCGAGAGGCCCAGATACTAGCTAGATAGGAGGAGGAGTGTGCGGTTGTGAGATCGATGAAAAGAGGGGCGAGAGTTTACACGTGTGTGGGACCGTATGAGAGACACGAGGCAAGGACACATAAAGGAGGAGATTGAAGGTGCGTGTGTATGTTGTAGGCAGACATCGTTTGAGAGGTTTATCGATCAGTGTGTGTCGGAAAGGAGTTGTGGATACTGTGGGAGAACAACCTAAAGAAAAAAATGAATGTGCGCGATGGATAGAATGCTGAGGGAGGGGGAGGGCGAGGAGGGCGTGTGCATGCACGAGAGAAAGTTAGTGGTAGCTACAAAGGTTAGAGGATTGTGTGGGTGTAAGAGACTAACAAAGATCATAATTTGATATGAAAGTGGATTCATATATTTGAATAGGAGATCATAGTGTTTTAAACATATGCATGCATGAATATAGCGGTGATACGCGTGTTGTGGTTTTGCACATGTTATACCATAATGTGATGATGCATGGCGTTTGCAACTCACAGCTAAATGCCGAACAATCTAAACCATACTATACATCGAACAATCTCACATTTTATTTGAATTTGTGATAATGTGTGGCGTTTGCATATTACAACTAAATATCGAACAATCTAAACAATACTATATATCGAACATTCTCACATTTTATTTGAGTTTGTGGTAATGTGTGGTGTTTGCAACTCACATCTAAATACTTGTAGGCGTAGGGGGCGGGGCACCATACATAATGTGATAAACACATTATACATATGAGACATGTTTTAGTTTGTGAAGATCTAGCTAGAGCTTGAAATGTACTATGATTTGAAATCAACATAAAGTGGATTCAAAAAATCGATTTCGAGTTCATATAGTACACATAGTTCATATGTAACTCGAGACTAATCATGTGGTGTGCTGTGAAGATAATATGCAAACGATGGTTTAACTTGACAATAATGACAATTGTAGATCTTATTAAAATAGATAAACGAATTCAAATGCTTTGACTTCACAACAATCATTATTGTAGATCTTATTCAAATAGATAAACAAATTCAAATTTAGTTCATATTGAAGTGGTAGTATATATGTTTGGAATGCACTAAAATGTTCATTTGAGTACTAGGTTGCATGCAGTATACATGTAGCGAAATATTTTAATTGAACATAACATGAGTTCAAAGATTTGAATGACATTTGTAGTGCGAATTGATTTGGTACAGTACACGTTAGGCTTGTCCGGAAATTTCAACTCGCGCCTTGTTAGCCCGAAATATTTAAGACATATCTTTGTCTTGTTGTGCTCCGACAACTCCCTCCATCTCAACCCACACCTTGCTATTCCAAAATTACAACGTGATACGTCTCCAACGGAAACCTTCGGGAACGTGATTTTCGGAACGAACATGATCCGGAGGACTTGGACCCTACGTCAAGACATCAACCAGGAAGGCACGAGGTAGGGGGCGCGCCTACCCCCCAGGCGCGCCCTCCACCCTCGTGGGGCCCATGTTGCTCCACCGACGTACTCCTTCCTCCTATATATACCTACGTACCCCCAAACTACCAGATACGGAGCCAAAACCCTAATTCCACCGCCGTAACTTTCTGTATCCACGAGATCCCATCTTGGGGCCTTTTCCGGAGCTCCGCCGGAGGGGGTATCGATCACGGAGGGCTTCTACATCAACACCATAGCCTCTCCGATGAAGTGTGAGTAGTTTACTTCAGACCTACGGGTCCATAGTTATTAGCTAGATGGCTTCTTCTCTCTTTTTGGATCTCAATACAAAGTTCTCCCCCTCTCTTGTGGAGATCTATTCAATGTAATCTTCTTTTGCGGTGTGTTTGTTGAGACCGATGAATTGTGGGTTTATGATCAAGTTTATCTATGAACAATATTTGAATCTTCTCTAAATTCTTTTATGTGTGATTGGTTATCTTTGCAAGTCTCTTCGAATTATCAGTTTGGTTTGGCCTACTAGATTGATCTTTCTTGCAATCGGAGAAGTGCTTAGCTTTGGGTTCAATCTTGCGATGTCCTTTCCCAGTGACAGTAGGGGCAGCAAGGCACGTATTGTATTGTTGCCATCGAGTATAACAAGATGGGGTTTGTATCATATTGCATGAGTTTATCCCTCTACATCATGGCATCTTTCTTAAAGCGTTACTCTGTTCTCTTGAACTTAATACTCTAGATGCATGTTGGATAGCGGTCGATGTGTGGAGTAATAGTAGTAGATGCAGGCAGGAGTCGGTCTACTTGTCTCGGACGTGATGCCTATATACATGATCATACCTAGATATTCTCATAACTATGCTCAATTCTGTCAATTGCTCAACAATAATTTGTTCACCCACCGTAATACTTATGCTCTCGAGAGAAGCCTCTAGTGAAACCTATGGCCCCCGGGTCTATTTTCCATCATATTAATCTTCCAATACTTAGTTATTTCCTTTGCCATTTATTTTACTTGCATCTTTATTTCTCTTTACCATAAAAATACCAAAAATATTATCTTATCATATCTATCAAATCTCACTCTCGTAGGTGACCGTGAAGGGATTGACAACCCCTTTATCGTGTTGGTTGCGAGGAGTTTATTTGTTTGTGTAGGTGCGAGGGACTTGTGCGTGGCCTCCTACTGGATTGATACCTTGGTTCTCAAAAACTGAGGGAAATACTTACGCTGCTCTCTTGCATCACCCTTTCCTCTTCAAGGGAAAACCAACGCAGTGCTCAAGAGGTAGCAAGAAGGATTTCTGGCGCCGTTGCCGGGGAGTCTACGCAAAAGTCAACATACCAAGTACCCATCACAAACCCTTATCTCCCGCATTACATTATTTGCTATTTGCCTCTCTTTTTCTTCTCCCCCACTTCACCCTTGCCGTTTTATTCGCCCTCTCTCTCCTTCCTCCCTCTCTTTCTCTATTCGCCTCTTTTTGCCCGTTTCTTGTTTGCTTGTGTGTTGGATTGCTTGCTTGTCATGATGGCTCCAGATAATACCAATTTGTGTGAATTTACCAATACCAACAAAAATGATTTTATTAGCACTCCGATTGCTCCTCTTACCGATGCTGAATCTTGTGAAATTAATGCTGATTTGCTGAATCTTGTCATGAAAGATCCGTTTTCCAGCCTTCCTAGTGAAGATGCCGCTACCCATCTAAACAACTTCGTTGATTTGTGTGATATGCAAAAGAAGAAAGATGTGGATAATGATATTGCTAAATTGAAGCTATTCCCGTTTTCGCTTAGAGATCGTGCTAAAGCTTGGTTTTCGTCTTTGCCTAAAAATAGTATTGACTCATGGAATAAGTGCAAAGATGCTTTTATCTCTAAGTATTTTCCTCCCGCTAAGATCATCTCTCTTAGAAACAATATTATGAATTTTAAGCAACTTGATCCTGAACATGTTGCACAATCTTGGGAGAGGATGAAATTAATGATACGTAATTTCCCTACACATGGTTTGAATTTGTGGATGATTATACAAAAAATTTATGCTGGATTGAATTTTGCTTCTAGAAATCTTTTAGATTCGGCCGCGGGAGGCACTTTTATGGAAATCACTTTGGGAGAAGCTACTAAACTCCTAGATAATATTATGGTTAATTATTCTCAATGGCACACTGAAAGATCTACTAATAAGAAAGTGCATGCGATAGAAGAAATTAATGTTTTGAGTGGTAAGATGGATGAACTTATGAAATTATTTGCAAATAAAAGTGTTTCTTCTGATCCTAATGATATGCCTTTGTCTACTTTGATTGAGAATAATAATGAATCTTTGGATGTGAATTTTGTTGGTAGGAATAATTTTGGTAACAACGCGTATAGAGGAAACTTTAATCCTAGGCCGTATCCTAGTAATTCCTCTAATAATTATGGTAATTCCTACAACAATTCTTATGGAAATTTTAATAAGATACCCTCTGATTTTGAATCTAATATTAAAGAATTTATTACCTCGCAAAAGAATTTCAATGCTTCGATTGAAGAAAAATTGCTTAACATTGATGAGTTGGCTAGGAACGTTGATAGAACTTCTCTTGATGTTGATTCTTTGAAACTTAGATCTATTCCTCCTAAGCATGATATCAATGAGTCTCTCAAAGCCATGAGAATTTCCATTGATGAGTGCAAAGCAAGAACTGCTAGGATGCGTGCTAAGAAAGATTGCTTTATAAAAGCGTGTTCTTCTAGTTTCCATGATAATAAAGATGAAGATCTAAAAGTTATTGATGTGTCCCCTATTAAATCTTTGTTTTGAAATATGGATCTTGATAATGATGGGACTGAATATGATCCACCTTTACCTAGAAGACATTCCAAAAATTCGGAGTCTTTAGATCTTGATGCTAAAATTGTTAAAAGTGGGATTGAAGAAGTCAAAACTTTAAATATTAATGAACCCACTATTTTGGATTTCAAGGAATTTAATTATGATAATTTCTCTTTGATATATTGTATTTCCTTGTTGCAATCTATGCTAACTTCTCCTCATGCTTATAGTCAAAATAAAGCCTTTACCAAACATATCGTTGATGCTTTGATGCAATCTTATGAAGAAAAACTTGAGTTGGAAGTTTCTATACCTAGAAAACTTTATGATGAGTGGGAACCTACTACTAAAATTAAGATTAAAGATCATGAATTCTATGCTTTGTGTGATTTGTGTGCTAGTGTTTCCACGATTCCAAAGACTTTGTGTGATTTTCTAGGTTTCCGTGATTTTGATGATTGCTCTTTAAACTTGCACCTTGCGGATTCCAATATTAAGAAACCTATGGGAAGAATTAATGATGTTCTTATTGTTTCAAATAGGAATTATGTGCCCGTGAATCTTATTGTTCTTGACATAGATTGCAATCGCCCATGTCCTATTATTCTTGGTAGACCTTTCCTTAGAACGATTGGTGCAATTATTGATATGAAGGAAGGGACTATTATATTCCAATTTCTGTTAAGGAAAGACATGGAACACTTCCCTAGAAATAAAATTAAATTACCTTATGAATCTATTATTATAGCCACTTATGGATTGCCTTCCAAAGATGGCAATACCTAGATCTATCATTGCTTTTATGCCTAGCTAAGGGCGTTAAACGATAGTGCTTGTTGGGAGGCAACCCAATTTTATTTTTATTCCTTGCTTTTTGCTCCTGTTTAGTAATAAATAAATTGTCTAGCCTCTGTTTTGGTTGTGTTTTTTGTGTTTAATTAGTGTTTGTGCCAAGTAGAACCGTTGGGAAGACTTGGGGAAAGTCTTTTTAATCTTTCTGTGAAAAACAGAAACTTTAGCGCTCACGAGAATTGCTGTCATTTTTATTTGGAAAGTGCTATTTAGATAATTATTTTTGAAGATGATTAATAGATAAATTCCTCACGTCCAGCAATTTATTTTAGAATTTTTGGGGTTCCATACCTTGCGTTAGCTACAGATTACTACAGACTGTTCTATTTTTGACAGATTCTGTTTTTCGTGTGTTGTTTGCTTATTTTGATGAATCTATGGCTAGTAAAATAGTTTATAAACCATAGAGAAGTTGGAATAAAGTAGGTTTAACAGCAATATAAATAAATAATGAGTTAATTACAGTACCTTGAAGTGGTGTTTTGTTTTCTTTTGCTAACGGAGCTCACGAGATTTTCTACTTTAAGTTTTGTGTTGTGAAGTTTTCAAGTTTTGGGTAAAGATTTGATGGATTATGGAACAAGGAGTGGCAAGAGCCTAAGCTTGGGGATGCCCATGGCACCCCAAGATAATCTAAGGACACCTAAAAGCCAAAGCTTGGGGATGCCCCGGAAGGCATCCCCTCTTCTATCGGTAACTTTACTTGGAGCTATATTTTTATTTACCACATGATATGTGTTTTGCTTGGAGCGTCTTGTATTATTTGAGTCTTTATTTGTTAGTTTTCCACAATCATCCTTGCTGCGCACACCTTTTTGAGAGAGACACTCATGATTCGGAAATTGTTAGAATACTCTATGTGTTTCACTTATATCTTTTCAGTTATATAGTTTTTGCTCTAGTGCTTCACTTATATCTTTTAGAGCATGTTGGTAGATTTGTTTTGTAGAAACAATTGTTCTCTCATGCTTCACTTAGATTATTTTGAGAGTCCTACAAAACAGCATGGTAATTTGCTTTAATTATGTTAGGCATTCAAGATTAATAATAAAATTTTCTTATGAGTGTGTTGAATACTGTGAGAAGTTTGAAACTTGATAATTGTTTTGAGATATGGAGATGGTGATATTAGAGTCGTGCTAGTTGAGTAGTTGTGAATTTTAGAAATGCTTGTGTTGAAGTTTGTGATGCTACTATCCTTTTACCACACTTGTGCTTCAAAGTAGCACCATGATATAGCGAGTCTCATATATTATGCTTCAAAGTAGCACCATGTCCTTCATATAGAGAGTCTCATATGTTGTCACTTTCATATACTGGTGGGAATTTTACATTATAGAACTCGGCTTGTATATTCCAATAATGGGCTTCCTCAAATTGCCCTAGGTCTTCGTGAGCAAGCAAGTTGGATGCACATCCACTTAGTTCTTTTTGTTGAGCTTTCATATACTTATAGCTCTAGTGCATCCGTTGCATGGCAATCCCTACTCACTCACATTGATATCTATTAATGGGCATCTCCATAGCCCGTTGATATGCCTAGTTGATGTGAGACTATCTTCTCCCTTTTTGTCTTCTCCACAACCACCATTCTATTCCACATATAGTGCTATGTCCATGGCTCACGCTCATGTATTACGTGAAGATTGAAGAAGTTTGAGAACACCAAAAGTATGAAACAATTGCTTGGCTTGTCATCAGGGTTGTGCATGATTTAAATACTTTGTGTGGTGAAGATGGAGCATAGCCAGACTATATGGTTTTGTAGGGATAACTTTCTTTGGCCATGTTATCTTGAAGAGACATAATTGCTTAGTTAGTATTCTCGAAGTATTATTATTTCTATGTCAATATTGAACTTTTGTCTTGAATCTTTCGGATCTGAATATTCATACCACAATTAAGAGAATTACATTGAAATTATGCCAAGTAGCATTCCACATCAAAAATTTTGTTTTTATCATTTACCTACTCGAGGACGAGTAGGAATTAAGCTTGGGGATGCTTGATACGTCTCCAACGTATCTATAATTTTTGATTGTTCCATGCTATATTATATCCTGTTTTGGACATTATTGGGCTTTATTATACACTTTTATATTATTTTGGGGACTAACCTATCAACCGGAGGCCCAACCCAGAATTGTTGTTTTTTGCCTATTTCAGAGTTGCGCAGAAAAGAATATCAAACGGAGTCCAAACGGAATGAAACCTTCGGGAACGTGATTTTCGAAATGAACATGATCCAGAGGACTTGTACCCTACGTCAAGACATCAACCAGGAAGGCACGAGGTAGGGGCGCCTACCCCCCCCCCCCCAGGCGCGCCCTCCACCCTCGTGGGGCCCACATTGCTCCATCGACGTACTCCTTCCTCCTATATATACCTGCGTACCCCCAAACTACCAGATACGGAGCCAAAACCCTAATTCCACCGCTGTAACTTTCTGTATCCATGAGATCCCATCTTGGGGCCTTTTCCGGAGCTCCGCCGGAGGGGGTATCGATCACGGAGGGCTTCTACATCAACACCATAGCCTCTCCGATGAAGTGTGAGTAGTTTACTTCAGACCTACGGGTCCGTGGTTATTAGCTAGATGGCTTCTTATCTCTTTTTGGATATCAATACAAAGTTCTCCCCCTCTCTTGTGGAGATCTATTCGATGTAATCTTCTTTTGCGGTGTGTTTGTTGAGACCGATGAATTGTGGGTTTATGATCAAGTTTATCTATGAACAATATTTGAATCTTCTCTGAATTCTTTTATGTATGATTGGTTATCTTTGCAAGTCTCTTCGAATTATCAGTTTGGTTTGGCCTACTAGATTGATCTTTCTTGCAATGGGAGAAGTGCTTAGCTTTGGGTTCAATCTAGCGGTGTCCTTTCCCAGTGACAGTAGGGGCAGCAAGGCACGTATTGTATTGTTGCCATCGAGGATAACAAGATAGGGTTTATATCATATTGCATGAGTTTATCCCTCTACATCATGTCATCTTGCTTAAAGCGTTACTCTGTTCTCTTGAACTAGATGCATGCTGGATAGCGGTCGATGTGTGGAGTAATAGTAGTAGATGCAGGCAGGAGTCGGTCTACTTGTCTCGGATGTGATGCCTATATACATGATCATACCTAGATATTCTCATAACTATGCTCAATTTTGTCAATTGCTCAACAGTAATTTGTTCACCCACCGTAATACTTATGCTCTCGAGAGAAGCCTCTAGTGAAACCTATGGCCCCCGGGTCTATTTTCCATCATATTAATCTTCCAATACTTAGTTATTTCCTTTGCCATTTATTTTACTTGCATCTTTATTTCTCTTTATCATAAAAATACCCAAAATATTATCTTATCATATCTATCAGATCTCACTCTCATAGGTGACCGTGAAGGGATTGACAACCCCTTTATCGCGTTGGTTGCAAGGAGTTTATTTGTTTGTGTATGTGCGAGGGACTCGTGCGTGGCTTCCTACTGGATTGATACCTTTGTTCTCAAAAACTGAGGGAAATACTTACACTGCTCTGCTGCATCACCCTTTCCTCTTCAAGGGAAAACCAACGCAGTGCTCAAGAGGTAGCACAACGGGCACGAAAACTCCCACCTCCTGTGAAATCCCGACACGCGAAATGCTCGTGATACCCCTGAACCAAAAGAACCGCCACAAATCGGTGGGGGTACTTTCGTAACTTACCCCACATTTCGGACAAGCGTGTCCCTAAGCCTTGGTTCCCTCACTCCCATCCCATCCGCCCACCCATTCATACACCGAGGCCGGCAAAACTCGCGAAGCCCCACACCCTCCTCCGTCCGCCACCCAGTCGGAGCCTCTTCCCGACGACGTCGTCCACAACAACACCTCGACGTGCCTCATCCACCGTACCGGATGAGGATCTGTTGTCGATCTGGTCGTCCCGCCGGTTCAGCCACCCGTCCTCCACCTCCAAGGAGTTGCCCCAACATTCCCCTCGTCTTTCGCGCCACCTCCATTCCCACATCGTCGTCTTCACCTGCACCACCGGAAGAGCATCATCATCACCGTTTCCTCGGATGAAGTTGTGGCCTAATCGGAGCCACCAAAGAGGTTGTACACTAATCGCCGCATTTTCTTCTTGATTCGATCTCACGGTGCTGCCGGCGCTCGGTCCCGAGTCGACACGGCACGGCTCCATCCACGACGGCGTCGCCGGCCACCTCCTCCACGGCGTCGCTCTCTCGGTGGCGACGTCCACATCAGTAGGAGCTGCTACTGCTCTACTCTTGCTCTCGGTCCCCTGCCTGGTCTGCTCTTCCTCTTGCTCTTGCTCTTGCTTGTGATGCTGCTCTGATTTAGCTACACTTCAGTCGACTGAATCGACTTTTGGGTCAGTCGATTTTCAGGGGGTGGGGGGCTCGCCGGAGTTAAGGAAGAACCAGCTGCAGCAGGGAGGGGGCTCGCTGGAGAGGTACCCCACTATCCATCTTAGGGTTCAGGGTGGGGGCGGTGGTCGTCGGTGGTGGTGGGACAGTGGCGTGGGGATCGCCGGAGAAAAAACTCGGCACGGGGGGGGCTATAGGAATGGCCGGGGCGGCGGCGGACCGGCGGTGGGGAGTGTTTTCAGGGCGGTTGTTTGGCCAGTGGTGGCTGGCGGCTCAGGGGGGTGGAGGTTGAAGATGAACTACAGGCCCTTGATTACGTATCCAACGGCTGCAAAATCGACTGACTAGAGATGAAAAAGTCAGTCGACTGACTTGTAGCCTCACCTCTAGTGCGTTCAGTTTCGACAGTAAAATTCAGTTTCGACAGCAAAATTCAGTTTCAACAGTTAAGTTTAGTTTCGACAGTTAAGTTCAGAGATGAGTGGCTGATGTATACATCTAGCAGTTTGTGGCTATGTATTTTACGTCATCTATTGGAGATGCTATTAGAATTCCACTCAGGTTAACGTTGTCTCTCTTGTCCTGCTTCAGCCTCGGCGTCGTACAACTCACCGGAGCTGCTCCAACGACGAAACCCTCCATCACAGCGGAGCAGTACCTCGGGCTCCATCTCCAGACGCCTAAGATCTTCTCCCCTCCTCCGATAGCCAAGTAAGCCGGAGCATCCTCACCGGCCAACCCAATCACGCTGAGATCGACATGGCTTCGCCAAAGAGGTTGTACACTTCTTGTGGTTTGACTTAATCTCACCATGCTTCTTTGCATCATGTGGTCTTCCAATTCTTGTGAACCAAACACCCAGATTGGCAGAAATCCTGTGTTTTTAAATTCTCTGTTTTGCACGTGCATTCCTATGCTATTCCTATCTATTTCCTATCCCTGCATTGTTAGAATCCTCAAATTCAAACAAGCCCTTACACAATTACTTCTGTTACAGATATGTGTCAAAGAAAACCTTGTGTGGTTTGTCCTGCTCCTGCGGTGCTGTGTTCCACCCCAGCTCAGCTGCTCCAACGACGGAAGGGTTCACCACAGTAGGGATCCGCTCTCCAGACTGTCTTTCGCCGCCTCAGATCTTCTTCCCCGCCGCCGGCAGCCACGACAACTGCATTACCATCATCAACTGAGCAGATGACCTTGAGGACTACACGGGTCCGCAAGAGAGGTCGCACTCTTCCGTGTGTGCTTACGTTATGCATCGCTTAATATGATGACATGCTACTTTATCATCATGTTCACCTATTAGACTCCGACTCAGGTCCAAACTTATGCTCAAACTTGAGTTTTAAATGGTTGTGGGGTACATATTGGGGCAGCAATCAGTACTATATGTCTACTATCTGGTTAACCTCGGGTGTCTACTATGAGTTTCATGTTGGGTGCAAACAAACATTAAAGGAGTCATTGTCTGTATTTTTTAACTAAAGCTATTATCTGCCTGCTATCATTGGTTTTGGGTCTATCCACAGTTTGCTACCTTCACTCTGGATTTGTGCATGCACTCCTTACATAATCTCACTATGTTTTATTCCTATGCATGTCAGTTATTGTACACAATGGAACTGAACATGTAGAGCAAAAGAGACGAGCCTTGCGTGGCAATAAAATTTCATGCAGACGTCGCTCCATGGTGGGTGCAAAGGCAGCCCCCCTCCACCCATTTTGGATCGTAATCAAGAGGAAGATAACTGTTCTAAGGGGGATTCAGAAGCAGAAGACCACTCCTATTTACCCCATGAGGTCTTCGCTCGAACTTGGCATGCTGATGTTGGTAATATCATGCATATGGTGCCTTGCATTGCTTACTGTATACATCAAGATGTCATCTACTTAGTTTAGACATGCTTTGTGTCAATGCCATCTGTTTAGTTTCTTTATCGTATATGTGAATCATGCAATGCCATCTTGTTTAGCCATGCATCATATATGTGAATTTTGCAATGCCACCCTGGTTAGCCAGTCATCTTATATGTGAATTATATCATGACATCATTTTTTTATTACGTGTTAAATTTGTTAACAATTTTAGTACATTCAATTACTCTTCCTGTGCATCAGCCATTCGGCACGGTCATGGAAAAATCTAGAGTGGAAACAAGGTCTTCAGAGCAGACAATGCTATCTGACAAAGCACATGTCTTGCTAGTTACAAATAGCTCCTCGGAGGAGGATTCAGAGACAGATGACTAGTCCTATCCCCCCCCCCCCCGAGGTGCATGCTCTAACTTGGCAGGGTTATGTTGCTCATATCGTGCGTGTGGTATTTTGCATTGCTATGTCATTTGCTTAGTTTAGACATGATTTGTGTGAATGCCACATGTTTAGTGTCTAATTACCATATATGTGAATTATGCAATGCCATCTTTTTGCCAGACATTATATATGTGAATTATGCAATGCTATCTTGTTGGAAGGCATTATATATGTGAATTATGCAATGCCATATTGTTTAGCCAACGTCATATATGTGAATTATATCATGTTGTCCTTTTTTGTATTTCTCATTGCTTTTGTCGACAATGTTTATATATTCAACTGCTCCTCCTATGCATCAGCCATTTGAATTGGTGATGGAGAAATCTGGAGTGAAAACAAGGTCTTCAAAGCATACAATGCTACCTAGTGAAGCAGATATGTTGCTGGTTACAGATAGCTCTTCAGAGGAGGATTCAGAGGCAGATGACCAGTCCTATTATCCCCCTGAGGTGTATGCTCAAACTTGGCAGGGTTATATTACTCATATCATGCATATGTTGTATTGCAATGCTTAGTTTTTACATCATATACACGATATTGAATGTCATCTCCTTAGTTGACACATCATATATGCGATTGCCCTCTGCTCACTTCCTTAGTATATAAATCATATATTTGAATTATATCACTCCATGATGTTTACATAGACAGCATGTATCTGAATTATGGCATGCCAACCCATTTTCTAAAGACATGATATAGTTATATCATCTCATCTTGTTCACATAGTCATCATATTTTGAATTATGCCATTCTACCCGTGAATTATATCATGCCATCATGTTTCCATCGACGGCATGTTTGTGATTTATGGCATGCCAACCACTTTAATAGACACATCGTATAGTTATATCATGTCATCCTATTTACATAGTCATCATATTTTGAAGTATGTCATTCTATCCTGTTTAGTTAGCCATCATACATGCGAAATTGTGTCATGATATCCTGTTTAATTAGCCATCATATATTTGAAATTATGTCCTGCTATTCTATTTGGTTAGACAACATAAATGTGAATTATTTCATGCCCTGTTTTCTTCCCTACTATCCATTGCACCTGTCTATCTTACAATGTCTGTACATTCAGTTACTTTTCTTATTTATCAGCCATTTCAATTGGAGGGGGTGATGGCAGTATTTGTGGGAGTAAAAACACGGTCTTCAGAAAAGATCATGCTACATGTCGATGGAGATAGAACCACGGTTGTACTTGCCCAAGAACCAGCCCCACCACACATAACCCAGACTCACGCAGATTGTACCCCTACCCAATTGGACAGAGAACCAGCTACACCCCTTCTAACCCCAACCCCAGCAGATAGTAACCCAGTTCCCGTTGACACAGCACCGTCTCCACCACAGAGCACCCAAACACGAGCAGTTAGTAAGGCAACTGCAGTGCCCAAAGCACGAGGACCACCACTCCGAACCCCAAGTCAACGCTTAAAGCAGAAGAAGAATTGTTCTCAGGTCAGGTTCCGTAGCTATGGTTCATACTACTTTGCTCTTGCATCACTGTATTTACTCATACCAACTAATTTCAAATTTGAAGGATGCAATTGAAACTCCAATGGCGCAACAGGTATGTTTTAAACCTGTTTCTTTAACGTGTTTGCTGTTGTAACTTGCTCTATGTTGATTTCAGTTTCAATTGAATAAACAGTTATGTTCTCATGCCATGCACATTATAAGTGTTGTTATTGCTGTGTAGTTTCCCACACTTATATTCTGTCTATGCTGCTTTGTCTTAATTAGATATGATCTGAACTGTATCTATCTTGATTTGGCAACATAAACTAGAATGATATAGACCATACAGTGACCATAATACATAGATATATGTTTGTTTCATGCTGTTATCATGTCCACCTTACTACTGAACTGGTTTACCAAAATGAGTTTCATATACTACATTGTAAACTTGTGATGTGTTTGTTTGTTTCTCCTTTAGAACGCGGATAAAATATTGGAGAAGAGTACCCTGTTATGCAATGGTAAAGGAAGTAATGCAGATCAGGTTCAAGATAGTGAGACATCCCTGTTGTTCTCCAAGAAAGCTGATAAAAACTATATTGAAGACACTGAGACAACCCCAAAGTCATGTCTTGATGTAGTGTTCGAGTTACTGGCTACTACTGCTGGCACCAGCTCTTCGAACTTGCTGCCTGAATCAGTTCGGCTTCTTGAGTCTCAACTCCAAGTTGAAAGACATCGATCAGATGTTATGCGACAGGAAGCCGAAGGACTGAGGAAGTCCCTGCAGAATTCAGATGCATACTTTCTGGTGCAACAGCAAGTGCTGGAGGATTTAAGCACCAAACAATAGAAAGTTAATAAGCTTGCTAAGCATCTTGCCAACATTATGGGTACCCAAGATATTGTTTCTTGAGCTCTTCTGAAGTGGTTTCAGTTCAGGACTTGTTTTGCTGCGGCGTTTATATGCTGCTTTGTTCCCTTTGCACTTGTGGCAAACTTTGATGCCCAGTGGATGTAATATGTGTAATAGCCATGATAGCCTAGCGTAAGTTGCTTTCTTATTTAGTTCCGTTGTCTTGTTTATTTGTTTTCTTGTAGTCAGTGCAGTTCTTTTTCCGCGGTTTGCTAGTGGCCGCAATAACCTATTTTTTAAAACTAGGCCACATTAACAATGGGCTACATATTTACTGTAGTTAACATGGGCCTCCTACGGGCCATAGAAACAATGGGTCTTCTAAGGGCCATAGAAACAATGGGCCTTCTACGGGGCGTAAACACAATGGGCCTTCTACGGGCCGTATCATCAATGGGCCTTCTACGGGCCATATGATCGGTTGGCCAAACATGGGCCAATAATAGACCACATTATGGCCGTAAATGGGCTAGAGTTGAAATAGTCCGTTCATGGGCCGACCATAATGGGCCGACGATAATAGGCCGTATTTGTTGACGCTATGAAAATGGCCCAACGTATTAACGGGCCACAAATGGGCCAACTATAACCACGGGTTGTATTTGGCCCACAAGAAGAAAATGACAGTAACGGGCCGAAAGTAAACAAATGCTGGAAATGAGCCCAAGAATAAATGGGCCCTGAGAAGGCTGAAAGATAACATGGGCTAGAAACGGCCCAACGGAATAATGGGCCGTTAATGGGTATAAAGTGATACGCTGTTCATTATGGGCCAGTTTTACCACGGGACGTTAATGAGCTGAGGGTTACTAAGGGCCTCATATGGGCCAAAAGACGTCATGGGCCATACATGGGCCGGAAGTTAAAACGGGCTGGAATTATATTGGAGGGCTCAGATGATGCTACTGGGCCTAATTCGGATAGGCCGTAAATGGGCCCTGGGTTAGCGGGCTATAAATGGGCTATATGCGAACAGGCCGTTAACAGGCCTGTCGTGGGCCGGCCCGCCACCTTTTGACCAAGTCAAACGGGTCGGCCTTTTCACAGGAATGGGCCTCTGTTGGGTCGTGCCACGTGTCGACATATCATAGGCGCTTTGGGTCCAATGAGTGGATGACATCTGTCCCAACGGTGAGCCGACACGTGTTTCCTCCAGCCAATGATGATTTTACACGTGGAAAATCCCCATTGGTCGGGGCTGTTAACGGGTTATCGGATCCAAAATCGGACCCGATAGCTTAACGGCGTTCCGTTACGATGGATGCCATGTGTCGGTCACCCTTGACGAAAGCACTTCTATGACGCGCGATTTATCATCATGGAAGTGGACACTTCCGTGATGATAATTTTGGTAATGTCATGGAACACTTCTACGACAGCACAGGTATGACTATCTTGATTCTGTCATAAATTTGGCATGGATGTACATGCATGACAGAAAATGTGACCTACTGTGACGAACACGTATCATCACGGAAGTGTATTTTTTTGTAGTGTTACGAGTCCACCATCAACTCGCAACCAGGCTTGGACATTTTTTTATCCTAGTTGCAAATCCATCATCGAGTCACAACTGGGCTAACCTTTTGTTTTGTCCCAATTATAAGTCAATCATTTGCATGCAACTTGGCTCTTTGATTATTTTTTGTCGCGGTTTGCAAGTCCACCATTCGACTCATAACTGGGCCCAAAAAATTTCTGCCTTGGTTGCAAGTCAACCAACGAGTCGCAAATAGGGTTGTGACCATTTCCCCCAGTTGCAAGTCAACCACCAACTCATAGTTGGGCCCGTTTTTTTTGTTGTCCCAGATGCAAGTTCACCATAGACATGCAATTGGGCCCTTAATCCTTATTTTCCCAATTCTGCACTTGACTCACAATTGGGTGCAACTCTTTTTCCGCCTCAATTGCAAGTCCACCATCGACTCACAACTAGGCTTTTTTCCCATTGGTTTGATTCACAAGCATAGGAACCCTATCAGACATTTTTAGTAGTTTTTTTTCAAAAAGGCTCAGATATGACAGTGTCACTTTTTTAAACACATAAAAAGGCCTAGATCTCGTGCTGATTGTTTTATATGTTTGTGCTAAAGGAAAAATGGATAGACACATATCTAGCCCAGGAACAATTAGCAACAACAACAAGGCCCAAAATCAATAACCCCTGGGCGATGGGGGAAGGTGCCGATGGGAGTTTAATTTCCTATCCAATGCACTATGTGTCAAATCCGCGCCACTTCGCACGGGAAGTCGCTCGCTACCGATTCCCTAGGCCGGCCAAATTTCAGAGCACGTGTTTGTTCTGTTTTGGGAAGCTTTCGGAAGGTTTTGATCTGGTTTTTTCCTCGTTGTTTTAGGGTTTTCTTCAGATTTTTTCTTTTTGTATTTTTTAAAAATTCACAAAATTCAAAAACTATACAATGTCTTCTATTTTTTAAAAAAAATGGATTTTTTTCAGAATTAGAACTTAAAAAGGCTTTTAAAATTTGAATGTTCATATTTTTAAAAAGGATATGGCTAGGGAGCGCCCCTGCGCTTGTTGGTTGTTTTGAGCGCACATCTGTATATAGTAACTACATGTCATTGTGTCCAGCTGTCTACACTAGAAAAGGAAATTGTTTGGCCACATCCCGTACGCACATGGCTACCGATGAAATTATCCTAGATCATGTCCCCACGTGCATTTATTTAGGGTTTAAAAAGGTTATAAAATCCATAACTTTTTATTCAGGCATCGAAATCCAATTCCGTTTTCACCGTTAGGTTTCTCACAACGAGTTCTTCAAAACTAGATCCCATATGAGTAGGTTTCATCAAACTTTTTTTCAAGGGCAACTTTGGGTGCAATGGAGGCAACTATGGTGCTATAGGGAAGCAACTTTTCTTTTTGTCCTAGTAGGGCTGACTATTAGGTTGGTTTGCGTAAAAAACAAGAAATGTATCCCTGAATTTTGGTAACATTATCCCAACTTGTGTATCATGACTGCTCAATGCCTATGGTTGATGGTCAGTTGCCCATGCTTGATGTTTAATTGCCTATAAATGCTATAAATTGCCTACTATCTGTGAAATTGGTAACATTATCCCAACTTGTGTATCATGACTGCTCAATTGCCTATTGTTGATGGTCAATTGCATACGCTTTATGTTCAATTGCCTATAAAATGATATAAATTGCCTACCGTTGATGTATAGTTTGTTGGGAAATGTAGAATGCAATTTCAAAAAAATTCCTACACTCACGCAAGATCTATCTGGGAGATGCATAGCAACAAGAGGGGGAGAGTGTGTCCACGTACCCTCGTAGGCCAAAAGGGGAAGCGTTTGACAACGCAGTTGATGTAGTCGAACTTCTTCTCGTTCCGACCGATCAAGCACTGAACATACGTCACCTTCGAGTTCTGCACACATTCAACTCGATGACGTCCCTCGAACTCTTGATCCAGCAAAGTGTCGAGGGAGAGTTCCGTCAGCACGACGGCGTGGTGATGGTGATGGTGAAGTGACCCGCGCAGGGCTTCACCTAAGCACTACGAAGATATGACCGGAGGTGTAAATTGTGGAGGGGGCACTGAACACGGCTAACAATTGTTGGTGTCTCTTCTAGAAGTCCCCCCCCACACATATATATATATATAGGTTGGAGGGGAGGAGAGGCAACCAAGGGGGCACCCCAAGTAGGAGGAATCCTACTTGGGCGCCTCCCCAATTCGGCCTCCCCCCTTCCATAAGTTCCGGAGGGGGAAGGAAGGAGGAGGGAGAGGGAAGGAAGGGGGGTGAATCCCTCCCCTTCCTTCTCTCTTCCCCTCTTTCCTTCTCCTCCTATTTTGTCCTATATGGGGGCACACCAGTCCCTTAGGGGCTGGTTTGTCCCCCTCTTGGCCCATTAGGCCCATATAATTGCCGGGGGGTGCCCGGAACCCCTTTCGATGACCCGATATGTACCCGGTACCCCCAGAACACTTCCGGTGTCCGAATATCATTGTCCTATATATGAATCTTTACCTCTCGACCATTTTGAGACTCCTCGTCATGTCCCTGATCTCATCCGGGACTCCGAACAACATTCGGTCACCAAATCACATAACTCATATAATGCAAAATCATCATCGAACGTTAAGCGTGCGGACCCTACGGGTTCGAGGACTATGTAGACATGACCGAGACACCTCTCCGGTCAATAACCAACAGCGGAACCTGGATGCTCATATTGGCTCCCACATATTCTTCGAAGATATTTATCGGTCGTATTGTAATGACAACATATGTTATTCCCTTTGTCATTGGTATGCTACTTGCCTGAGATTCGATCGTTGGTATCTTCATACCTAGTTCAATTTCGTTACCGGAAAGTCTATTTACTCGTTCTGTAATACATCATTCTGCAACTAACTCATTAGTCACATTGCTTGCAAGGCTTATTATGATGTGCATTACTGAGAGGGCCCAGACATACCTCTCTGATACTCGGAGTGACAAATTCTAACCTCGATCTATGCCGACCCAACAAACACCTTCGGAGATACCTGTAGAGCATCTTTATAATCACCCAGTTACATTGTGACGTTTGATAACACACAAGGTATTCCTTCGATATCTGGGAGTTGCATAATCTCATAGTCGAAGGAATATGTATTTGACATGAAGAAAGCAGTAGCAATAAAACTGAACGATCAATATGCTAAGCTAACAGATGGGTCTTGTCCATCACATGATTCTCCTAATGATGTGATCTCATTCATCAAATGACAACACATGTCTATGGTTAGGAAACTTAACCATCTTTGATTAACGAGCTAGTCTAGTAGAGGCATACTAGGGACACAGTGTTTTGTCTATGTATCCACACATGTATCAAGTTTCCGGTTAATACAATTCTAGCATGAGTAATAAACATTTATCATGATATAAGGAAATATAAAATAACAAATTTATTATTGCCTCTAGGGCATATTTCCTTCATAGTTTCCTGCTCTTGCTAATTAGTTGCCTACAATTGCTACTCAGTTGCCTCACTTTGCAAAATAGTTTAATACAATAATATGAAGATATTTATCGTTGTTTTTCTAAGTTACCTATGAACACTCTGAAGTGGCCTAAATTCACCGCCATGTTGCCTACCATAACTAGCAATAGCAGACACAAGAGCATCACCGGAAGATGACTTCATAGTATTATAGGGAATTTAGAAACAATGACATACGAGCATGAACAATAGGCAACTTAGAGGTACTGATGAGGAAGTTAGGAGAAAATTAGACAAAATTAATTAGGACACATAATGTAGTGAATTTGCCTTGTTTTAGCACTAAAGTTGCCCATTGTAGAAGAAAAGTTGTGATGTTTATATACCTATCTTTTGAAGTGGTTTTGTATCATTAGTTAGTTGCTTATTGTTGCTAATTAGCTATTTTTGATGGAGTGAAGTTGCTTTTGTTTAGCACCAAAGTTGCTTCATCTAGCATCAAAGTTGCTTTTAAAAATATTAAAGAAACATATCCATGTGGGGTTTGGTTTTGAAGAGCTCGTCACGACCTGACTAGCCAACTCATATGCGTTTTCCATTATTATATATGAAGATTTCAATGATTTTGGAACATGACCAAAAATTAAGAATTTGTGTAGGTTTGTGGGCAATTGTTTGATTTGCCCCGCTATGAAACTTTTGATAACCCCCTATGCAACTTCTCATCTAACACCCGCGACCTGGCTAGCCAACAATCGCGCGCTTAGTAGCGTTGGCAACTCAGGTCCCATGATGGACAACTTTCACAGTATTTTAGGCAATTGGGGATCACTCGTAGGAAGCTTCGTAGCGATGCAAGCAACTTAGTTTTTAAGCCAGAGAACTTAGAAACCATGTTAGACAACTTTCCCCTTTACGGTGGGCAACTTTCACAGTATGGTAGACAACGGAACCATGTACAACTTAGTTTTTGATGTATGCAACTTAGCAACCATGGTAACCACCGATTACCCTATTGCCCACAACTAAGTAGGAGGCTACTAGGCGAATTCACTTATACACATGGTGCAATTCTTCTAGCATCGAAGCTGCTCATGTTTAGCACTAAACTTGCCTCATCTAGCATCAAAGTTGCGTTTCGAAAAAGATCATCAAAACATATTCATATGGGATCTAGTTTTGAAGAGATCATCACGAGGAACCCAGCGGTGAAAACAGATGATAATTCTGACACGCGGTGTGAAAGTTATAGCTTTTTGAATTTTCTTGTACTGAAATTAATGCACGTTACGTTATCACTGGGTTCACACGGTTGGTCGAACGAGATGGAGAAAAATAAATGCACTGTAGTTGAAGAATCTTTTCATATATAGAATGGGTGGATGGACAGTTTTTTCAAATCTAGATCCGTCTGTTGCATCGTTCAGTCTGTGAGCGTGCACTCAGATCTGAAAAGTGCAGCTGCACTTTCTAGCATTTGGGTTTTAAAATTGTTCATGTGTTTCAGAAAATGTTCAAAAACAATTTTTTTTATGATGTGCCCATGTAGCTGTGTAAACCTCAACCATGCACACAAACAAGTAGCTTGATGGATCTACAGTACCTCAGGATAGCTGTGAAGGTGTACTTTTTTTAGGGTAATGTGTGACGCCCGGATAATTAGGCTACAGTAACCCCCTCGTAATGATGCCATGCCACCTCTGTTACTAATGATAAACTCGCGTTGATTAGAAACCGATTCAAATTCAAATTTAATTTAAAGGCAAACAACAAAAGTTTTCAAACTTAAAAACTAAAATGTTCAATAAATAGTAGATAAATCAGAGGCTAGGATAAAATTGTAAACAACATTATTGAAATACGATAAGTCATTTAAACAATCTCAAACAGTGGCTGAATACATTATTTAATAACTTTTTAATTAATCTAAATCTAATATGAAATAGTATTTCACCCAAACTAGTTTTTGGTGCTAGGATCTAATGCACTGCAATTTATGAGCTAGCTCCCATATTTTATAAAAATCAATTAGGTGCTAAACATTTTTTTTGAAAAACAGAAAAGGATAAATAAAAAGAAAAGAAATCAAAGAACCCCCCCCCCACCCCTGGGCCACGGCCCAGTTGGCCTAGCAACCAGGCCGGCCCAGCTGCGCCCGGACCCTCACTCCCTTATCCCCTAGGCGACCAAGACCTAACCCACGATCCCCACTTCCCCCACAGTCCACTCCTCCCTCTTTCCCCCGATCCAGATCGGGGGTAACCAACCCCGACGCCGCCACCCTTTGCCCTCGCAGCTACGTCGACGCCCGGAACCGCCGCCGACTGTTGCCTTGCTCCGCGCGCCCACCTGCGTTGTCGTCCCACACGGCCACCACCTCCACCCCGAGCGTCCGCAGGTGGCCCGCACCCCGCTATCCCCATGTTGGACACCGCCGCGTCGTCGTCATCATCAGTGCATCCCCGTCGCACCTCGCCGCCCCGTCGTCACCGAAGCCTCCCCACCGGTCTGCCTCCTCGCCGTACGTCGTCCCCGACGACCTCCTCGACCCCCACTGCCCGAATCCCTACCGCCCCTATGAGCTCCCCCTCCTCTCTCCCTCGCGCGTTCCGCCGCCCTGCTGCCCGCTCTGCCGCCCCTCCCGCTCGTCCAGCTCGGCAAGCTCGCCGGCTGCTTCTCGTGCACGCTGCGTCGGCCGCGCTCACCATGGCCCTGGGCGTCCCTCTCGCGCGCCCCGGCTTCTCCTACGCGCCCTCCTCGTGTGCTCGCGCGCCCCACCGCGGCCTCGTCCCCTCGCCGCTCGCCCTGATTTCCCCTGCCCCATTCACCTGTGCCTTTTCCCTGCTGCTGCCGCACGCTGCTCCGCCGCTGGCCCCGCGCCAGTGCTGCACGCCTGCGGCCGCGCCCCGCTGCTCCAGCCGTCGACAATCGCCCCGCCTCGCCTTGCCTCGCGCCGCAGCTGTTGCTTCTTGCGCGTGCCCGCTGCACACGCGCGCGCCACCCTACTCCCCTCGCCGCCTGAGCCACACACGCCGTCGCCCCTGCATCACCTTCGCTTGCCGCTACCGGCCGGCGAGCCACGCCGCCGTCCGCGCGCCTGGGCCCGGCGACCCGCGCCCACAACCCCGCTCGGGTGCCTTGCCTAGTCCTGGCGCCCGAAACCCGCTAGCCCCCAGGGGCCTATGACAAGGGGGCCCACACCCCCAGAACGTAAAAAAATAATAATAAAAATAAAATAATAAATAATAAAATTAATTAATTAACTAATTAATTAACTTAATTAATTCTGATTAAATTAACCAATTAAAATTAATTAACCTAATTAACTACTGTTAATTAGCTAATTAATTAGTATGACAGTGGGGCCCACCCCCTAAATAATTTTGATTAGTTTAATTAAACTGTTTAATTAACATGTGTCACTGACCAGTGGGACCCACTGGTCAGGTTGACCAGTCAACCCCCGTTGACTGCTGATGTTAGCATGACATCATGCTGATGTCATAAATCCATTTTGAATTAATTTAAATAATTAATTAAATTCCAAAAATTAATAAAATCTTTAGAAAATCATATCTTTTAATCCGTAACTCGGATTAAAATATTTTCAACATGAAAGTTGCTCAGAACGACGAGACGAATCCGGATACGCAGCTCGTTCGTCCGCCACGCATCCCTAGCATACCGAACACGCAACTTTCCCCCTCCGGTTCATCTGTCCGAAAACGCGAAACACCGGGAATACGTTCCCGGATGTTTTCCCCCTTCACGGGTACCACCTCGTACCGCGTTAGGGCACACATAGCATCATGCTTTGTCATGCCATGCATCGTCATGCATTTGTTTGCATTATATTTATTGTTTCTTCCCCCTCTTCTCTCGCTAGACACCGAGACCGACGCCACTGCTACCCAGTATGACTACGGTGTTGACGACCACTCTCTCTTGCCAGAGCAACCAGGCAAGCCCCCCCCCTTGATCACTAGATATCGCCTACTCTTCTCTATACTGCTTGCATTAGAGTAGTGTAGCATGTTACTGCTTTCCGTTAAACCTATCCTGATGCATAGCATGTCCTTGCTACTACTGTTGTTACCTTTACCTGCAATCCTAATGCTTAGTATAGGATGCTAGTTTATCATCAGTGGCCCTACATTCATGTCCGTCTGCCATGCTATACTATCGGGCCGTGATCACTCGGGTGGTGATCACGGGTATATACTATATACTTTATACATGATACATGTGATGACTAAAGTCGGGTTGGCTCGAGGAGTGCCCGCGAGTGATTCACGGATTGGAGGCTGAAAGGACCTTTGTCCCAACGGCCCTCTGTGTGGATCTTTGTGGCGAAGCGACAGGGCAGGTTGAGACCACCTAGGAGAGAGGTGGGCCTGGCCCTGGTCGGCGTTCGCGGTTATTTCAAGATAACACGTTTAACGAGATCTTGGTATTTGATCTGAGTCTGGCCACTGGCCTATACGCACTAACCATCTACGCGGGGACAGTTATGGGCACTCGACGTCGTGGTATCAGTCGAAGCCTTCGTGACATCAGCGACTGAGCGGCGCGCGCCGGGTTGGACCGCGTAACGCAACTTCCTTTGTAATGGAGGTTGCTAGGTCTGCTCACCGGCCGCGTTCGCAACATGCAGGTGTGCAAAGGGCGATGGGCCCAGACCCCTGCGCCATAGGATTTAGACCGGCGTGCTGACCTCTCTGTTGTGCCTAGGTAGGGCTGCGATGTGTTGATCTTCCGAGGCCGGGCATGACCCAGGAAAGTGTGTCCGGCCAAATGGGATCGAGCGTGTTGGGTTATGTGGTGCACCCCTGCAGGGAAGTTAATCTATTCGAATAGCCGTGATCTTCGGTAACAGGACGACTTGGAGTTGTACCTTGACCTTATGACAACTAGAACCGAATACTTAATAAAACACACCCTTCCAAGTGCCAGATACAACCGGTGGTTGCTCTCTCACAGGGCGACGAGGGGAGGATCATCGGTTAGGATTATGCTATGCGATGTTATTTGGAGGACTTTAGTCTACTCTCTTCTACATGCTGCAAGATGGAGGTTACCAGAAGAGTAGTCTTCGATAGGACTAGCTATCCCCCTCTTATTCCGGCATTCTGCAGTTCAGTCCACATATGATACCCTTATTCCATTTGATACCAATGCATACATATGTAGTGTAGCTCCTTGCTTGCGAGTACTTTGGATGAGTACTCACAGTTGCTTTGCTCCCTCTTTCCCCCTTTCTATACCCGATTGTTGCGACCAGACGATGGAGCCTAGGAGCAAGACGCCACCGTTGACGACTCCTACTACACCGGAGATGCCTACTACTACGTGCAGGCCGCTGACGACGACCAAGAGTAGTTTAGGAGGATCCCAGGCAGGAGGCATGCGCCTCTTTCGATCTGTATCCTAGTTTGTGCTAGCCTTCTTAAGGCAAACTTGTTTAACTTATGTCTGTACTCAGATATTGTTGCTTCCGCTAACTCATCTATGATCGAGCTCTTGTATTCGAGCCTTCGAGGCCCCTGGCTTGTAATATGATGCTTGTATGACTTATTTTATTTGTAGAGTTGTGTTGTGATATCTTCCCGTGAGTCCCTGATCTTGATCGTACATGTTTGCATGTATGATTAGTGTTTGATTGAATCGGGGGCGTCACAAGTTGGTATTAGAGCCGACTGCCTGTAGGAATCCCCCTTCCACACTCCTTGGCCGAAGTTGAGTCTAGTCGATGAAAATTGTTTTACTAACTTGGCTGTGCGGCCCCTGGGCCCACGTCGCCATTGGGTGGTATTAGGATCTTTTATTCCTCGTCTATACTCTGGGACTCTGATCTCTCTTCTATTCCGATTAAATGAATTTTGCTAAATCTAACACTAGGATCTCGTTATCACTTTCACCCGGAGAGCACCTTATTACCGATGATCGTCTGCTGCACCAGAAGACTCTAAAGATACTCTCCGTTGTTAACCCGAGAAATTGTGTCATCGCGTTTACGATTCCCCTTCCACTGTCAACCCTGATGGATAACTACTTGCAGTTGTCATTTCTTACATTCATCCCCAGTTGGTCTTGTTATTACAATATACCCTGAAATCCTCTCTATTGTCCCGATAATATTTTGTGCCTACTGCCTTAAAGATCTTGTCGCATGAATACCCCTACGGATAATTCCTCGCACTTATCGAGTATCCGCTCATTCCCAGTTGTTCATGTGTTTCGAAAAAGACTTCGAAATACCATTCGATCTTCCAAAAATCCTCAGCAGCCTATTGCTCTTGAAATTCTTGCTTGCTTGTATTATGGTTAATCCCATAAGTCTCGTAATCTTATTGGCACCCCTTGTCTTTATCATTTTAAGTCTGTTGATTCAATATGTTGAGGATGCTCGCATCCCTCAATCAAATCCTAGAATTCATCCTTCCAGCTCAGTGTCAGTTCGAACATGAGCTGGTTCTCAACCAATTAAATTGCCGTCGGTTGTACCCCTAAGCCTATTCAACTATTCCCTCCTTAATCAGAGCATTTGCTTCTGATCCCTTGAAATGGGAAATCATAAATCCTTTGCGATTGAGCTTTGAATTAGTCAGTTGTTTCTATCATATGATCTCCTTGCATTCTTTCTACTTCTGGTTGAGTACCGATGCTCACATCAGATCCCTTGTGGACCACCAGACCCTTTGTTAGATTTTATCCGACAATGTCCTTCATATTGAATAACCTTGTGAGCCTTTCCATGGGTATATAATGACTTTGGTAAATTGTATCCTCTGCTTTGTGAACCATGCTCTACTTTCGAGCTTGTACTATTTACTCCAAAATTTGTGGTATATGTTCCTAAGATGCCCTGATGGGTTGAACCTACACCTTCCATATTATGTGTGAACTTGAAAGTTTTTCACGAGTCATACTCATCTGGTATTTTGCCAGATAATTCAACACTACAACTTCTTCGGAAAAAAGAAGTGAATGAAAAGTTATGCATTGAGAAGTGGGAGTCGACCTTGAACCCTGTGTTCATGCCCATGGACACGATGTATACCTTATAATGGAAGCTTCTTTTAAAATAATGTTTCCCTTGTTATAAGTTCATCTTGTATCTGTGAACGTGGTTCCGACCATGTTCTCTTTTAAATACCATTACTCGTGCAAGTTTAAGCATTTGTCTTCTGCAGAGCAATATCCCAGTCCAATCTCTACTTTGGTCTGTCGTCGAGTATTACCCCATGGTATCTCGAGATATCATGAGACATCGTAACTTCTTATGGGTTCTTCATCAACTACTATTACTCACCGAATCCAGTTGTTCTTATGTTCTGGGTTGTCGTCAACCGAGCACACCGAATAGTGAATCGAGTCCACACTCTGATTCAATAACCCTAAATAATTTTTGTTGCTTACGAGTTTAAATAATCCTTCAGGTCATTCCTAGCTTGATCGACTATATCATTATCGTGCTACTCTTAACTGTGCTACCTGGTCCTTCTTCCTGGAGCACAATTTTCGATGATGAGCTAAGCTTACGTCGATTTTCCTCATCATATCATTTCTCCTTAAACCACAAGCTTGGTTTTGAGTTTGTGCCGTACCCGTGGTTCCAATAACCTTTCGCTTCATCATTCATTTGACTTGATGTCATTGTCGATGGATTACATCTTCATGAAATCTCTCAACAATTGTGTCGTGATCATCATCAATCTTATGAGATCTTCTAGGATATCAATCGAATTCATGATGAGAAATACCATCCTTGCCCCTCGATGAATGGTGTTATCATTGACAACTTTATTGACTTCCCTCCAACACAAACTTGTTCGTGTTCTGTGTTATACCTTGAGTTCCTTGCTATCCAACATTTGGTCTTCTTTACCTTGGAGTTTACCATCTTTTATATCAAGGATGTCGTGCTTAGCACACCCGGCCAGAGGCCCTATGGTTATAGATTCCTTTTCAGCAAGGTTATCCATTCTTCCATGAGGAAATTGTAAGACTTATTCTATAAGTTGTTCCTGATGGATCCTGTTGTTTCCAAAGTCTGATCTTCACCTGTAGACCATGTCAATGCTATCTCGAAGCATGTCGGTGGTGCTTCGATTTTCAACAAGAACATTTGAATCCCAATGCTAAATGTTACTTGCTCAATTATCCAAACACCGTTGCATCGGTAATGTCATGAAATTTCTCTCCCCTTTCCTAAAGAGTTTTCTACATTATATCCTGCCAAGGATATCATGCTCTGCTTGTCCTTGGGAAGGATATACCCCTGATATATGTGTTAAAACACATTTTCCTTTCCATTATTTGGTTTAACCTTTCTTGTGATCTATATGATCTAAGCAGTAATATTCTCCTGCTTATGTATATACCTCGGTGTACAATTCTGTCAGCAAGACCCTGTTACTATTGTTGATAACATTTCGGTAGCCACCGATGGACGAGAACCTTGCCTATTGGCCCGCCTCGTTCAACGAGCAGGAAAATGGTTCTCTTCGTCCCTCGCCCTTGGTATCGATGATGTTGCCGACATAACCGACAACCTATCCTATGACATGCCTTGTTTCATGATTGTGCAAGACGTCACCGCCCTTCCTGCTTTTAACCCACATGGTGGGCCCATAACCCACAGTTCCACAGGATCAAAACCTGACTCTCCTGTACACCCCCTGTTCCCAAAGTTATTCCTCGCGTGTGACCTCGTGTGTAATTCACGAGCCACCTTCCGATGAGATCATCAATCTGGTATCAGACGCAATACTTATTCCCATTGCTCTGAACCCCTTTCACACTTCGCTTCAGGCAACGAACGATTGCCTATGCGCTTGAAACTTCTATTTTGCACCTTCTTACTTTGCTCTCGATATTGTCTTAAATTTCAAATCGAGAGTTACTTTCCGCCACCTTCCTCGTTGTTGTCTACCAGATAGTCTACCCTGCAGAGGTCCATTCTTCCGGTATACCCCCTTAATCTTTCGTTAGTATGATGAAGACTCCAAAGAAAGGATGCCTACTTCATCATGATGACCCGAAGCAGAGAAATGAAGACGTCCACAAAAGGGATTAACTTCTTCGAGAAGAGCAGCCAAGACCGAGATGATCTGTTAGAATATCGTAACCAGACCTTTCCCCCTTGCTCTACCTCTTAAATCTCGGGATGAGATTTCTTGTAGTGGAGGAGAATTGTGACGCCCGGATAATTAGGCTACAGTAACCCCCTCGTAATGATGCCATGCCACCTCTGTTACTAATGATAAACTCGCATTGATTATAAACCGATTCAAATTCAAATTTAATTTAAAGGCAAACAACAAAAGTTTTCAAACATAAAAACTAAAATGTTCAATAAATAGTAGATAAATCAGAGGCTAGGATAAAATTGTAAACAACATTATTGAAATACGATAAGTCATTTAAACAATCTCAAACAGTGGCTGAATACATTATTTAATAACCTTTTAATTAATCTAAATCTAATATGAAATAGTATTTCACCCAAACTAGTTTTTGGTGCTAGAATCTAATGCACTGCAATTTATGAGCTAGCTCCCATATTTTATAGAAATCAATTAGGTGCTAAACATTTTTTTGAAAAACAGAAAAGGATAAATAAAAAGAAAAGAAATCAAAGAACCCCCCCCCACCCCACGGCCCAGTTGGCCTAGCAACCAGGCCGGCCCAGTTGCGCCCGGACCCTCACTCCCTTATCCCTGGGCGACCAAGACCTAACCCACGATCCCCACTCCCCCCACAGTCCACTCCTCCCTCTTTCCCCCGATCCAGATCGGGGGTAACCAACCCCGACGCCGCCACCCTTTGCCCTCGCAGCTACGTCGCCGCCCGGAACCGCCGCCGACTGCTGCCTTGCTCCGCGCGCCCACCTGCGTTGTCGTCTCGCACGGCCACCACCTCCACCCCGAGCGTCCGCAGGTGGCCCGCACCCCGCTATCCCCACGTTGGACACCGCCGCGTCGTCGTCGTCATCAGTGCATCCCCGTCGCACCTCGCTGCCCCGTCATCACCGGAGCCTCCCCACCGATCTGCCTCCTCGCCGTACGTCGTCCCCGACGACCTCCTCGACCCCCACTGCCCGAATCCCTACCGCCCCTGTGAGCTCCCTCTCCTCTCTTCCTCGCGCGTTCCGCCGCCCCGCTGCCCGCTCTGCCGCCCCTCCCGCTCGGCATGCTCGCCGGCTGCTTCTCGTGCATGCTGCGTCGGCCGCGCTCACCATGGCCCTGGGCGTCCCTCTCGCGCGCCCCGGCTTCTCCTACGCGCCCTCCTCGTGTGCCCGCGCGCCCCACCGCGGCCTCGTCCCCTCGCCGCTCGCCCTGATTTCCCCTACCCCGTTCGCCTGCGCCTTTTCCCTGCTGTTGCCGCATGCTGCTCCGTCGCTGGCCCCGCGCCAGTGCTGCACGCCTGCGGTCGCGCCCCGCTGCTCCCGCCGCCGACAATCGCCCCGCCTCGCCTTGCCTCACGCTGTAGCTGCTGCTTCTTGCGCGTGCCCGCTGCACACGCGTGCGCCACCCTACTCCCCTCGTCGCCTGAGCCACACATGTCGTCGCCCCTGCATCACCTTCGCTTGTCGCTGCCGGCCGGCGAGCCGCGCCGCCGTTCGCGCACCTGGGCCCGGCGACCCGCGCCCACAACCCCGCTCGGGTGCCTCGCCTAGTTCTGGCGCCCGAAACTCGCTAGCCCCTGGGGGCCTATGACAAGGGGGCCCACACCCCCAGAACGTAAAAAAAATTAAAATAAAAATAAATAAATAAATAATAAATAGTAAAATTAAGTAATTAACTAATTAATTAACTTAATTAATTCTAATTAAATTAACCAATTAAGATTAATTAACCTAATGATTAATTAACCTAATTAACTACTGTTAATTAGCTAATTAATTAGTATGACAGTGGGGCCCACCCCCTAAATAATTTTGATTAGTTTAATTAAACTGTTTAATTAACATGTGTCACTGACCAGTGGGACCCACTGGTCAGGTTGACCAGTCAACCCCCGTTGACTGCTGATGTTAGCATGACATCATGCTGATGTCATAAATCCATTTTGAATTAATTTAAATAATTAATTAAATTCCAAAAATTAATAAAATCTTTAGAAAATCATATCTTTTAATCCGTAACTCGGATTAAAATATTTTCAACATGAAAGTTGCTCAGAACGACAAGACGAATCCGGATACGCAGCCCGTTCGTCCGCCACGCATCCCTAGCATACCGAACAAGCAACTTTCCCCCTCCGGTTCATCTGTCCGAAAACGCGAAACACCGGGAATACGTTCCCGGATGTTTTCCCCCTTCACCGGTACCACCTTGTACTGCGTTAGGGCACACCTAGCATCATGCTTTGTCATGTCATGCATCGTCATACATTTTTTTGCATTATATTTATTGTTTCTTCCCCCTCTTCTCTCGCTAGACATCGAGACCGACGCTGCTGCTACCCAGTACGACTACGGTGTTGACGACCACTCTCTCTTGCCAGAGCAACCAGGCAAGCCCCCCCCCCCGATCACCAGATATCGCCTACTCTTCTCTATACTGCTTGCATTAGAGTAGTGTAGCATGTTACCGCTTTCCGTTAAACCTATCCTGATGCATAGCCTGTCCTTGCTACTACTGTTGTTACCTTTACCTGCAATCCTAATGCTTAGTATAGGATGCTAGTTTATCATCAGTGGCCCTACATTCATGTCCGTCTGCCATGCTATACTATCGGGCCGTGATCACTCGGGAGGTGATCACGGGTATATACTATATACTTTATACATGATACATGTGATGACTAAAGTCGGGTTGGCTCGAGGAGTACCCGCGAGTGATTCACGGATTGGAGGCTGAAAGGACCTTTGTCCCAACGGCCCTCTGTGTGGATCTTTGTGGCGAAGCGACAGGGCAGGTTGAGACCACCTAGGAGAGAGGTGGGCCTGGCCCTGGTCGGCGTTCGCGGTTATTTCAAGATAACACGTTTAACGAGATCTTGGTATTTGATCTGAGTCTAGCCACTGGCCTATACGCACTAACCATTTTACGCGGGGACAGTTATGGGCACTCGACGTCGTGGTATCAGCCGAAGCCTTCGTGACGTCAGCGACTAAGTGGCGCGCGCCGGGTTGGACCGCGTAACGCAACTTCCTTTGTAATGGAGGTTGCTAGGTCTGCTCACCGGCCGCGTTCGCAACGTGTGGGTGTGCAAAGGGCGATGGGCCCAGACCCCTGCGCCATAGGATTTAGACCGGCGTGTTGACCTCTCTGTTGTGCCTAGGTAGGGCTGCGACGTGTTGATCTTCCAAGGCCGGGCATGACCCAGGAAAGTGTATCCGGCCAAATGGGATCGAGCGTGTTGGGTTATGTGGTGCACCCCTGCAGGGAAGTTAATCTATTCGAATAGCCGTGATCTTCGGTAACAGGACGACTTGGAGTTGTACCTTGACCTTATGACAACTAGAACCGAATACTTAATAAAACACACCCTTCCAAGTGCCCGATACAACCGGTGGTCGCTCTCTCACAGGGCGACGAGGGGAGGATCATCGGTTAGGATTATGCTATGCGGTGCTATTTGGAGGACTTCAGTCTACTCTCTTCTACATGCTGCAAGATGGAGGTTACCAGAAGCGTAGTCTTCGATAGGACTAGCTATCCCCCTCTTATTCCGGCATTCTGCAGTTCAGTCCACATATGATACCCTTATTCCATTTGATACCAATGCATACATATGTAGTGTAGCTCCTTGCTTGCGAGTACTTTGGATGAGTACTCACGGTTGCTTTGCTCCCTCTTTCCCCCTTTCTATACCCGATTGCTGCGACCAAACGATGGAGCCCAGGAGCAAGATGCCACCGTTGACGACGACTCCTACTACACCGGAGATGCCTACTACTACGTGCAGGCCGCTGACGACGACCAGGAGTAGTTTAGGAGGATCCCAGGCAGGAGGCCTGCGCCTCTTTCGATCTGTATCCCAGTTTGTGCTAGCCTTCTTAAGGCAAACTTGTTTAACTTATGTCTGTACTCAGATATTGTTGCTTCCGCTGACTCGTCTATGATCGAGCTCTTGTATTCGAACCTTCGAGGCCCCTGGCTTGTAATATGATGCTTGTATGACTTATTTTATTTGTAGAGTTGTGTTGTGATATCTTCCCGTGAGTCCCTGATCTTGATCGTACACATTTGCGTGTATGATTAGTGTACGATTGAATCGGGGGCGTCACAAAATGTCTCCGCTATTATTAACTCAAACAAAGTTTAGGATCTCGTCCGCGATCACACCTAGAACGCAGTCTGGAGGTGATCCAAGCCATACCTTACAAAGTTCTTCTCCTACTCCTACTTTAGCTAATTTATGCGCGGCAACATTTGTAGAACGCCTCACCCACAAAACTCAAAAATCTTCAAAGGTTCGAAGCATCGTCTTGATCTCCTCCACCCAAGATCCATTGGCCGCCAAAATCCTCTCGGAGCTATTGATCATTTGCACTAGAGCTTGGCTGTCCAACTCAAGATGAATCCTTTGAACGTTGATCTCCATTCCCACCAACAGAGCCCTTTTGCATGCTTTAATCTCAGCAGCCTCAGCCTCGTCGACATGAGGGAAGAAATGACGCGCTCCTGCGAGAAAAGCACCATTGTAGTCTCAAAGCACCACCCCTCCTCCACTCTTGCCTACGAACTTTGTTGTAGCTCCATCAGAGTTTGCCTTGACCCAACCCTCTTCTGGCGTCGTCTAGCGCTGCACTACGATGGGTTTAGCTATCTGGACCGGCTTCGCATGGACCTCCCGCCACTCTCTCATAAAGGAGCACACCCTCTCTATTATTTCATGTGGTTCATCAATTCTCCTTCTGTTCCTTGTTTCATTCCTTGCCAGCCATACAACATAGACTACATGGATCATCGCTTCCCGCTCATCCGTCTGAGCCTTGGTGAACCATCCAAGCAGCAAATTAGCCAGTTCGCTCTGGGAGCCCTTGAAACTTGGTGGGGCTGCCACCATGACTCCCTTTTTTGACCGTAACTGGTTCCAAAACTGTAATGGGTGTTGGCAGGACCAGAATCTATGCATGACGGTCTCCTCTCGTCCACATACGGCACAGAACACTCCTGGTTTGATCCTTCGACGCAGCAACTCCGCACCAACAGCTAGACCATTTCTTATAACTCTCCACATATGAATATTAGCTTTATTTGGAGCGCTAGTGTCCCATAGACCGAGATACCCTTGATGTTTATTGACTAAGCTTGCTGATTCCGGTCGTCCGGTTTTCAGCTTGTTCATAGTCATCCTCAGATGGTAAGTCGAGCGCACCGTGAAAATCCCATTTTTTGTGTAATTCCATGCAAGACATATCTGGTCCACCTACAGCAATCTGTTTAATATTTGAAGCATCATCCGAAGAGAACATATCATCAAGTTTATCATTATCCCATGCATCTCCAGTATTCACCAGGAGATCGGCCACCTTGGTTACTCCCTGTACAAATACAGCTCCAAGAGGCCGCATACTTCCGATTCTCGGGATCTAATTGTCATGATGTATATTGATCTTAGTCCCATCACCAACACGCCGCACAAGGATTATCCCGTGGTGAACATACATGTTACCAAATGTGGGACGTTTTAATTTCAAAAAAATCACAAAGATCATTAAGACGTTTTAGTACATTGATTGATTTTCTACGGGTATAATGTGCAAAAATCAAATTTGAGCTACATACACACATGATAATGCACCTAAATGGATTGCAAAAACACATGTGTCTCACTGGGTGCATGTTTACTCACCGTGCAACAAATTTCAAACATTGAGAATCTTGATTTTTAAATTCTAGTACATCCAAAACTTATTTGAAGTTCATGAAACTTATCATGTTGTCATATGGACACCAATACAAAGCGGCATTGTACTTTTTTTGGTCAAATTTGAGACCAGTTTTGGTGTAATCTTTATCTAATTACAGACGGGAGATTATTAATAATTAGGAACCAATATCCCAAACGGATTATTTATTTGAACCGTGAGCATTAGACCAACAATGGATACGTGCCATCTCTACAAAAAAGACACATCCGTGACATTTTGGGCCGAACGAAATTTTTTCTGTCATACATATGACACTTCTATGACGATAATTGTGACAAAACCCGGTATCATCATAGATGTGGTGGGCTCCTACTTCTATGACAAAAAATCATGACAGAAAATGGGCTTTTCGTCCTGGGCGGGCCGGAGACGCAGCTGCATGACATTCTTTGGGCCGTCCATGACGGAAAAAACCATGGTAGAAGCGAGGGGGAGGAAAATTTGGGAGTTCCCGGTTACGGTGGGAGGTCGGGGGCCGAGCGATGCGCGTTTCTCTCATACACGTACGCTGCGTGTGGCGAGGCGTTGGCTCTAACTGAACCCGAGCGAGGCGTTGGGCTCTAACTGAACCGAGCGATTGCACTGCAGGCTACGCGTTACTGAACCCAAGCGATCGATCGATGGCTGTTAACTGAACCCGATCGAGCGATTCCTTCGCTACTGCTGCTAACTGAAGCCGATCGATATGCCTCTGGATGAACAGTGAGCTGTTGGGGGGGGTGGATGAACAGTGAGCGGTGGCGTTGCCTCTGGATGAACAGGACCCCGTGGTGTGGTGGAGGGCTGGATGAACAGTAGACGGTGGAGGGGTGCCCGTGGAGGGGTGGTTGAACAGGACCCCGTGGTGTGGAGGGCTGGATGAACAGTAGAGTGGAGGGGTGCCCGTGGAGGGGTGGTTGAACAGTAGCCGGTGGAGTAGCGCGCGTGGAGGCTGGATGAACAGGAGCCCGTGGAGGCTGGAGGAGGTCGACGTAGCCCGTGGAGGCTGGAGGAGGTCGACGGTGGAGATGAACAGTATCCCGTGGAGTCCCGTTTTGCGGTACGCCACACCCCTCCCGATGAACAGGACCCCGTTTCGACCGTAGCGCTCCAACACAAGTCCGTTTCGTCCGTTTTGCGGTACGCCACACCCCTCCCGATCAACAGGACCCCCGTTTCGACCGTAGGAGGTCCGTTTCCTCCGTTTTGCGGTACGCCACACCCCTCCCGATCAACAGGACCCCCGTTTCGACCATAGGAGGTCCGTTTCCTCCGTTTTGCGGTACGCCAGACCCCTCTCGATCAACAGGACCCCGTTTCGAACGTAGGAGGTCCATTTCCTCCGTTGTGCGGTACGCCGGGCCTCGTTTTGTCGAGGTGGTAGGTGCAACATATGCCAACGGGTGGCTTATCATTGTGGGAGCCAGTAAGACGTCGCCGGTGCCTGGAAGCGGGATGAGGCAAAGACATGCGCCGGCGAATCTTACCCAGCTTCGGGGCTCTTCGTGGAGATAACACCCCTACTGCTGCTCTGTGGGGTCTCTGCATGATCACTAGATGAACAAGTAGCTACACGATGCTCCTTGAGCTGTTTGGCGAGAGGAGGAAGAAGGGCTCTGCCCGCTCTCTTCTCCTCCCTATGTGGTGTTTAAAACTAGCTGGGATCAACCCTTTGCATGGGTGTCCCGAGGGGTTTATATAGGCCTACCCCCCGGGGATACAATGATAATCCGGCTGGGCGTGGGGCCCAGCCGTCTGTGTCTACACTCGCCGGATTCTGCGCCGGCTGCTGGGGCCCGCCGGCTGTTGGGTCCCGCCGGCTGCTGGCTCCTTGGTCGACAGGCAGGCCCCACTATCCAGGGCCTTGTCGGCGGCTGGTTACTGTTGCTCAATCCTGGTGACGAAGGATTCGCCGAGGTGGGCATGGCTACAGTGCCGCCGTCCAGCGGGTGATCGCTGTAGCCTCACCGCGTCTTGTCTCCTTAATGGGGTGCCCCCTTCGAGGGGGTGGCAAACCGGCTGTGGAGAGCCGGCTCTGTCTTGGGCCGACTGGGGGAGGCCGGGCCGCCTTCGGGTGTCTCTCTGCCTGCAGGGGCCCGCCGCCCGTGGGCCACTCTGGCGGCCCGTCGTGGATGACATCAGGGTCATCGTGGCAATAGTGCTGCACCGGACGGGCCATGGCCACCCGTACGGCGCACTGTGCCAGGCGTGCTCTGGGATTCGGGGGTGGCAAGCTTTACTGTAGCCACGCCCCGTCACATCGCCGTTATGTGGGTGCAGACTTCGAGGGTACGATCTTGACCACTTTATGGGAGCCGGCTTCTTGGAGTCGGCCTTCTCGGAGCCGGCTCCTCGGAGCCGGCCCTCCCGTGGCTTTTCTCATGAAGGCTGAAGTCGGGCCGCCTTCCGATAGTCGGCCTGGGAATCAGCCGGCGAGGGGAAGGCGGCCCCATGTCTTGGATTCTTGAGGGCCGGATGGGCTCGTAATAATTTTTTCAGAAGGGCCAGGGGGAGCCAGCTTGGCTACCCATGGTTATTTCCTCCGACAGTAGTCCCCGAAGCTGGCGAGCTTCGAAACTGACAAAGGGACGAGAAGCTCGGTCAGCTTCCTACCCTGAGGGGCCGGTTGTGCTTGTGCGCGCCGTCTTCGGAAAGCCTCGTTTATCGTAGGCTGGAGCACGGTCGACCTGCGAGCTGACCGCAGGCCATCCCGCGGGCCACGTGGCAAGGAAATCCTGCTGGTGCACGTGCGCGACGGGACGCCGCCGTAGGCCCGGGCCCGCCACTCCTAGGCCTCGGCCCGAGCGCGGATCTTCTGCGGCCCACGCGGACCGCTCGCCTTCCCGCGGCGATTTTATTATGTCTTCACGGCGCAATAATCGCGGGACGTGGGGGAGTGGGCGCAGTTGATCCCCACGTTTCCCCACGCCACGCCTCCTCAGCTTCGCCGCGCCGGTCTATAAGTAGGGGGAGGAGAGGGAGCGGCAGAGGCTCGCACACTCTCCCTCGCTCCGCCCCTCCTCGCCTTCCTTCTTCTTTCTGCCGCCGCTGCCACCCATTGCTATGCTGTTCCGCCGTCGCATCGTCTTGCTCCTCGCCGCGTTGCTCCCATGGCGCTGTCAAGCTCGTGGGATGGCTCTAACGTCCATGAAGACCACGTCGAGTTCCTCCGCCGGACACGGCGCCTGCCGGGCGAGAACTTCGTGCGGGTTCGTCAAGCGCCGGCGAGGGAGATTTCGCCGGCACCGAAGGAGGGAGATCGGGTGATCTTCTGCTCGCACTGCCTGCGCGGCTTTGGCCTCCCGGCGAGCGGATTCCTTCGAGCCTTCCTCGAATTCTACCACCTCCAGCCGCATCACCTCACGCCCAACGCGGCGATGCTGCTGTCGGCCTTTGTCACCCTATGCAAGGGCTTCCTTGGGGTCCTCCCCACGCTCGAGCTCTGGGGGGAATTCTTCCAGAGCAAGCTCGGCACCGTCGTCGCGGGCGTGCCTGCCCCCTACGGAGCCTATATTGCCATGAGGCGGACGGGCGAGAACAACCCGTTCCCGCCCATCCCGCTGATCCAGTCGGTGAAGCTCTGGCAGAAGTGTTACTTTTACGTGAAGAACGTCGCCCAGCAAGGCGACTACGTCAACCTGCCAGCTTATGTAGCCGGCCCGCCGGCTGGGAGGCGACCTTCGTGGAGCTACCGGGCCAGGTCGTTGTCTCAGGCCGGGAACGCAGCCGTCTCCCGGCTTCGGGTGATGATCCAGTCGGAGGGCCTGACCAGAGCCGACTTGGTGGCCGCCTTCATGGAGCGCCGGGTACTTCCCATCCAAGGCCGGCCTCACATGATTTGTCAGATGAGCGGCCGCTTCGACCCATGCCGGCTGAGCACCAGGGAGATGCCTCATGAAGAGGTGTCTTACATGGTGAACTACATCTCCAACTGCAAGCTCGCTGAGGATTGGCGATATGGCAAGGAGCCGTATTCCCGCGCCAACCCTCCGCCTGCCGTAAGTTTTTCCTTCCTTTCTTCCTTTGGTAGCCGGCCTCTGATCAGTCGGTCTGCCCTTAGCAGAACCCTCTTCTTCCACCGACGACCGGGGCCGAAGGGGTAGAGCGCCAGCTCCTCCCCGACCGCACGGTGGACGACGCCGACGATCCGGACTTGGGAGCGGCCGCCATGGAAGACGCCATCGTGGGGGAAAACGACGAGGCCGGAGGCGCGGGGCTCGGGGCCAGCTTCGAGGACTGGCCGGACGATGTCGAGGTCGAAGTCGCCCCGCGCCGCCAGCCGGCGCTTGATCATCAAGGTGCGGGCTCGTCTGCCGTGCCGACTGCCAGCGGCGACGCGCTGAAGTGCCGGGCCGCGTCGATCCTCTTCGGCAGCCGGCCGAAGAAATCCAAGGCTCCCACGGCGGCGACCAAGCGGGATGAGGCGGCCGCGAAGGCGGCCCGCTTCCGCAAGGCGGTAAAACAGCCGCAGGCGATCTCGGCGTAAGTCGTCTAATGCCTTGTATATATATTTTTTGTTATCCCTTTTGACCGAAACTCTTCTAAACCTTTCTTGGCTCGCCGGACAGGGCATCGCTTTCCCTTGAGCGGGGTCCCGGCGGCTCCGTAGTCGGGCCGACTGGAGGGTCTTCAGGCTCTCGCCGCGTGGATCCCCGCGCCGACCTTAGGGAGGCCATGGAGCGGAACGCACGGGAGGCGCGAGAGGAGCGGGAGGCGGCGGAGCGAAGGACCGCCCAGGCGGCGAAGGAGCAGGCCGAGGTGGCAGCCAAGGCCCGGGCGGAGGTGGCAGCCGCGGAGACGGAGGCGGAGGCCTCGCACAACCGGCCTCCGCTGCTCGTTGTTCCCCTCCGTGCCGTGGCCCCCGGCATCCCAGTGCCCCCGTCGGAGGAGGTCGACCAAGACCCGCCGGTGATGGAGAGGAGGGAGGGCTCCGTGATCTTCGTGGAGGGGGCACCGCAGGCAGCGCCGACTGGAGCGGGCCAAGGCGGCCAATTGGCTGCGGTGCCAGAGCAGTCGGTCGGGGGCGAGCCGGAGGCAGGGGCCGGCCTCGAGGTGCAGCCAGCATTGCGCCGGCGCGCAGGGGGTGGCGCCTCCGTGCCGGAACCGCACCAAGCTGTGGGCGTCGGCCAGACGGCGGAGGCCCTGGAGGCGGCCAGCACCAGCGCGTCCGAGTGGACCCCCAGCGGGGGGACGGGCGAGCTGAACGCGGTGGCCCAGGAGGTCCGGAGCCGGCTTCAAGCTCAGGCCGCCTCGCTGCAGCGATACACCCAAGAGTTCCTTGCGACGCGGGCCGTCATCCGGGTGAGTCTTCTATCCTGTGTTGTTTTGTTCTTTGATTTCTTCCGTGGGGGCACGTCAGCGCACCCACTGGGTGTAGTCCCCGAGATTCGGGCCAACTGCTGAGCAGTCGGGTCGGATCTTCCTTGACGACTATCTTATTCTCGCCTCCTGTCTGATCTTCCAGGAGTATCATAACCTCCGCGCTGCCGCCTTCAACTCCTAGGCTCAGGAGCTGGGTCGGAGAACCGAGGATCTGACCAGCAGCCGGAGTGCGTGCTTTGTTTCGTTCATCTCCTGTGGGGGCGCGTCAGCGCACCCACTGGGTGTAGTCCCCGAGATTCGGGCCGACTGCTGAGCAGCCGGGTCGGATCTTCCTTGACGACATCTTCCTTATTAATTTTACCTGTCTTCATGCTTGCAGGAGCCAATGCCGACTTGAGGGAGCAGCTCAGCGGGGCCCAGGCCGCCCTTCGCGCCAAGGAAGCCGAGTACAGCGCCTTGGTCCTGGAGCGTGACCGCCTGGCCAAGAAGTTGGCCGACCAGGAGGAGAGCCACAAGGCGGCTCTGAAGGAAGCTCAGGACAGCGAGAACGCCTTGAGGGCCGAGTTCGAGACCGAAGCAGCAGGCTGGGCTGAGGCGAAGCAAGCATTGAGCGAGGGCTTCGGTCGTATCGAGGATCTGATCGATGGTAAGCCACCTTCTTCACTCCTTGCTTGCCCCTTGATCCCTGATTTGTATTCCGACTTGTGGTGCTTTTTCTTCTCCGTGCAGACTACTTTCCCGGCTACTCCGTCTTCGCCGCCCAAACCATCGAGGCCCACCACGAGGCGCGCCGGTAGGCGGGGGCTGAAATCGCACCGGGCGCAAGCCGGACGCTCACCGTATTCTCCGTCGCCTCCAGCGCGCCGGGGCGCAGGTGTTGGCCGCCCTCTGGCCAAGCGAGACAATTCCCCGCACCCCGAGTCGGACTGCCGACTGGCTGGAGGTTGCGGTTGGCCGCTTCGAGGCCTGGAAGGCATCAGCAGCCCGGCTTGGAGCTGGGCGGGTGCTGGAGTTCGTCCGAGCCTGGTATCCGGGGCTGAACCTGGACCAACTGCGCACCTGGCGGCTGGAGGCCGACGAAGAGCTGAAGGAGGTGCGGCTGGCTATCGCTCAGCGCGTCTCGACGATCACCGAGTGCACTGACATCAGCGTCTTCGCTCCTGAAATTAATGACGACGGCGTTGCCCAGCCGGAGGGGTGGTTCGGGCTGAACCCGGCAGCGGGTGAGGACTCGGCAGAGGAGATCGCCTCCAGCGATGAAGGCGAAGACGACGAAGGAGAGGAGGGCGAAGACGTTGAGCCGGCCGGGGAAGCGGCCAGCCAGCCTCAGCCCGATCGTGCCTCCAGCAACAAGGCGCATGCTAGCGCGCCCTCTGCGGGAGGCGGTGATCATGCCGAGGTTCGCCAGCCGGCCACTCCTCCAGCCGGCACTGCCATCTCCACCGACCTGCCCGACTCGCCAGTTGCTCCCTTGGCTTAATCTGCTGTCCTTGTTTTTTCATGCTTGTTGCCTTTTGAACAATTTTATTAAACTTGCGCAGTTCCACCCACTGGGGGTGTATTCAAACTATGTTGAATGCTGGCCTTTTGAAGGTCTTTTATGTAAATATTATTGTGTGCATGTTTGGCTTCCATTTACGTATGCTTTTTGTCCTTAGGCTGTTTCCTTTGCCGCCTTCCCCTTTGGGGAGGTAAGTACTCGAGCTTTTTTAGACTGAAGTGAGGTGAATGGAAGCCGGCCGACCGGCTACTCTAGTAGTCGGTCGGTGGTGGGAGAAAAACCGGCTTTTGTTATATTAGTCCGTTAGTCCCTAGCCGTTTTTCGTGTGGGCGTCCTTTCTTGCCTTTAACTCTTGCCAGCCGGACAGCCGGTTCTTCGAACTGCGACTTTTGGCAAGAGAAGGCTTGGGTGTCGGCACACTACTTGTCTGACCGCGGGTAGGATTTCTAATATAACTCCAGGCGGCCAGTCCCCGGGCCGACTAGTCGAACCTGGTGCCGGACGGAAAAAGTAAATGAAATGACAAGGTCATAAGCATGATACTCTTCATTCATAGATAAAAGATGGCAGTCCCCGAGCTCTCCTCGGGGGGCCTATTGTCTCGTACTTAATACAAAAGTTAGCGTGATACATACTGCATTTCAATTGTAAAATCTTCGGAGGAGGTTGGCGTTCCATGGTCGTTCCGACTCCTTGCCGGAGTCGTCTCTCTTTCGTGCTTTCGGCTTCTGCGCGTCGATTAGGTAGTAGGAGTCGTTGCCTAAAGCTCTGCTGATGACGAAGGGGCCCTCCCAAGGGGCTGAGAGCTTGTGCTGGCCGGCTGTTCGCTGGATCAGCCGGAGCACAAGATCGCCCTCTTGGAATGATCTTGGCTTGACCTTCCGGCTGTGGTAGCGACGCAGGCCCTGCTGATAGATGGCGGACTGGCTGAGGGCTAACAGCCGGCCCTCTTCCAGCAGGTCGACGCCATCTTCTCGTGCTTCCTTGGCCTCCACCTCCATGTACATGGTTACCCGAGGTGAATCGAACTCGATGTCGGTTGGGATGACCGCCTCGGCACCATACACGAGGAAGAAAGGAGTGAAACCGGTTGACTTGTTTGGGGTAGTGCGCAGACTCCAGAGGATGGCCGGCAGCTCATCGAGCCAACAGCCGGCTGAACGCTCCAGTGGTACGACCAGTCGGGGCTTGATGCCGGAAAGGATGAGGCCGTTGGCTCGCTCGACCTGGCCGTTTGACTGCGGGTGGGCAACGGAAGCTAAGTCTAGCCGGATGCCTTGCGTCGCGCAGAAACGTGCCAAGGCTCCCTTGGCGAAATTCGTGCCATTGTCGGTGATGATGCTGTGTGGCACGCCGTACCGAGTTGTTATGTCTGCGATGAATGTCACGGCAGTCGGCCCATTCAGCTTCTTGATCAGCTTTGCCTCAATCCATTTGGTGAATTTGTCCACAGCGACAAGAAGATGTGTCATGCCGCCGTGCGCCGTCTTGAATGGGCCCACCATGTCCAGTCCCCACGGCGAAGGGCCAAGTGAGGGGAATGGTCTTGAGTGCTGAAGCCGGCATGTGTTGCTTGGGGCTGAAAAGTTGGCACCCTTTGCAATGTTTAACTAACTCCTTGGCGTCATCCAAAGCAGTCGGCCAAAAGAAACCATGGCGGAAGGCTTTGGCGACGAGTGATCTTGAGGCCGCATGGTGGCCGCATTCTCCTTGGTGGATATCTCTGAGGATTGTGATGCCCTTCTCTTGCTCGACGCATCGCTAGAGGACTCCAGTGACACTGAGCTTGACGAGCTCTTTGTTGATGATTGTGTATGCTCCGGCTCGGCGTTGGATTTGTCTTGCCTCTGTTTCATCAGCCGGCAGATCTTGGTTTATTAGGAAGTTGAGGATGGACTGAGCCCATGATGGAGCTTCGACTTCTTCTATTGCCAACACGGCTACTGCGACCAGGGCGGGCGGGCTGGGTGGTGAAACGCTGGAGTCGGCCGCCGCCTGTTGTGTTGGAGCAGTCCCCGGGCTGACTACCGCAGTCCCCGAGCCGGGTGTGGCAGTCCCCGGGTCGGGCGTAACTACGGAAGTCCTCGAGCCGCCTATTGACCTCCCCGGGCCGACTATCGAAGTCCCCGGGTCACCCACTTGGTTCTTCGAGCCGGACCCGGCCGCGTCGGGGTCAGGCAACACGAAGATGGAATCGGACTCTGGAGACGGCTTGATAGACGGCTTGAGGAGGCGTTGCAAAGAGACACCTGTTGGTATTGCCTGCCGAGTGGAGCCTATTCGAGCCAGGGTATCAGCTGGCTCGTTGTCGGCTCTCGGTACGTGGAGGAACTCGCATCCTTCAAAGTACCCGCTGATCTGCTGAACGAGGAAGCGTTAGCTTGCCATATTTGCGTCCTTGGCGTCCCAGTCGCCGGATGACTGCTGGACCACCAAGTCCGAGTCGCCATAACATAGGATCCGGCGAATGCCGAGCTCTTTGGCAAGCCGGAGCCCGTGTATGAGTGCCTCGTACTCGTCCACGTTGTTGGAGGCGGCAAAGTGAATTTGTAGCGTATATCTGAGCTTGTCGCCTTTGGGAGAGGTGAGGACGATGCCGGCTCCCAAGCCGGTGCGCATCTTGGACCCATCAAAGTGCATGCGCCAATGAGTGGAGTCGGGAGCTGGTGGTAGGTACTGGGTCTCGGCCCAGTCGACGAGGAAGTCGGCCAATGCTTGGGACTTGATGGCGGTGCGAGGCTGGTAGAAGATCGTGTAAGGGGCCAGCTCGATGGCCCATTTCGCCACCCGGCCGGATGCATCCCGGCTGCCTATGATTTCGGCAAGCGGGGCGGTGCATACGACCGTGATGGGATGCTCTTGGAAGTAGGGCTTCAGCTTCTTGGCGGCGAAGTACACGCCATAGCACATCTTCTGGTAGTGCGGGTAGTTCTGCTTCGAGGTAGACAGTACCTCGCTCAAATAGTACACTGGCCTCTGGACCGGCTGGGCTCGGCCCTCTTCTGGGCGTTGGACTATGATGACGGTGCTGACCACCCGGCTGGTTGCGGCAATGTAGAGGAGCATGGGCTCTTTCTCAGTCGGCGCCGCCAGGACCGGCGGTGTGGCCAGCATCTTCTTCAGCTCGTGAAAAGCATGGTCGGCTTGGTCATTCCACTCGAAGTGAGTGGTCTTCTTCATGAGGCGGTAGAGGGGGAGAGCTTTCTCTCCGAGCCGGCTGATGAAGCGGTTCAGGGAGGCCAAGCATCCGGTAAACTTTTGGATGTCTCGAAGTTTGGTGGGAATCGCCATTCTCTCAATGGCCTTGATTTTCACCGGGTTGCATTCGATGCCGCGTTCGGAGACCAGGAAGCCTAGGAGCTGGCCGGCTGGCACTCCGAACACGCATTTCTCGGGGTTGAGCTTGATTTGGAACCGGCGTAGGTTCTCAAATGTTTCCTTGAGGTCTTCCAGCAAGGTGCCGCGCTTCTCCGTCTTCACCACAATGTCGTCTACGTAGACGTGGGCATTTCTGCCGAGCTGCTTGAGGAGGCACTTCTGCATGCAACGCTGAAAAGTGGCACTGGCATTTCTCAAGCCGAATGTCATAGTTAGGTAGCAGAAGGCTCCAAATGGCGTGATGAAGGCGGTCTTCAGGCGATCAGCCGGATCTAACTTTATCTGGTGGTATCCTGAGTAAGCATCCAAGAAACTCAACAGCTCGCATCCGGCCGTGGAGTCTATCACTTGGTCAATCCTCGGCAGGGCAAAGGGATCTTTGGGGCAGGCCTTGTTGAGGCTCGTGTAGTCTATGCACATGCGCCACTTATTGTTATTCTTTAATATGAGGACCGGGTTGGCAAGCCACTCTGGAAAGAAAACTTCCATAATGAAGCCGGCTGCCAGAAGCCGGGCTATCTCCTCTCCCACAATCCTTCTTTTCTCCTCCGACAGTCGGTGGAGGGGTTGTTTGACTGGTTTTGCGTCTTCTCGGATGTGTAGTTTGTGCTCGGTGAATTCCTTCGGAACACCCGGCATGTCCTTGGGGGACCATGCAAAGATGTCCCGATTCTCATGGAGGAAATCGGCGAGCTCGCCTTCCTATTTGCTGTTTAGGTTTGCCCCGATGACAGCAAACCTCTCTGGGTGCTCGGGGTCAAGAGGTATCTTCTTCGTCTCCTTGGCCGGCTGGAAGGATCCTTGGGCATCATACTCCTTGGGATCGGGGGACAGGGCCGACTGTTTGCCGGTCATGGCCACGACTCGATCCAACATCTTCTTCTCTTCGGCAATCACAAGGGACTCGGCCAGCCGGCTGCTGGCTGCTGCGCACTCGGAAGACTTCTTGTAATCGCCGGCTATGGTGATGACGCCCTTGGTGCTCGGCATCTTCAACTTGAGGTACGCATAGTGGGGAACCGCCATGAACCTGGCCAAGGCAGGTCGGCCAAGCAATGCATGGTAGGGGCTCTCCAGGTCCACCACTTCAAACCAGATCGCTTCCCGACGGAAATGCTCCTTGTCCCCAAAGAGTACATCAATCTTGATCTTGCCAATGGGGGCGCAGGACAGGCTGAGTACGATGCCATGGAACACTGTCCGAGTAGGCATGAGTTGCTTTGTCTTGACGTTCAGCTTCTCCAGGGTGTCACGGTATAAGATGTTGATGCTGCTCCCGCCGTCTATCGACACGCGGGAGAAACGGGCGGCGCGTCTGTCCGTTGCAAGGGTGGCATCCAGGACCAACGCATAAGAGCCGGGAGATGGCATCACCTCTGGGTGGTCGGCCCGGCTCCAGCTGATAGGTTTTTCTGACCAGTCCATGTGCTTGGCGGGGTTGGCAGGGACCATGCTGACTTCCTGGTGCTCTCGCCGTTTGATGCGCCGGTCTTTGCGCTGGCTTGTAAAGACGACATAGGCGGCATGCTCGTCGGGGAACTCATCATGCATGGCTCCGACTGCGTGCCGAACGGTCGGCGGCTGCGGGGCCGGAGGCGGCGGACCGACAGGCGGAGGCGGCGCGAGCCCTTCGCCTTTGGAGATTCGGGTGAGCCAATGGCACTTCCGGGTTGTGTGGTTGGACGGCTTCGCGCCGCTGTGGAACTTGCACGGGGCGTCGAGAGTTTGCTCGTAGGAGAAGGCTGGTTGCCAAGCCGGCATGCCGGCCTTGGATTTCTTGGGCGCGGGCCACCCTTCGGGCTGCTCGTCTTCGACTGTGGCCACCTGCCGACTGGCTGGAGGCGGCGCAGGGCCCTTGCGCTTGTGGTCGTTCGGGTGTGGGCGTCGGCCGGAATCCCCAGCCGGTGTCTTGGGCGCTAGGTTGAGTACCTTCCCGGACACGTCTACTCGGAGCTCGGTCTTCATTGAGGAGTCGGCGGTTGCGTACTTGTCCGCTATGTCCAGAAGCTCGTCGAGGGTAGTCGGCTCATCGCAGAGAAGCTTGTGCTTGAGGAGGGTGCCTTCTCGGCACCCGGCAGTGAAGTATTCTATGGCTTGCACCTCGTGCACCCCTTCGCAAGAGTTGCGGAGCTCGGCCCAACGCATGAGGTAATCGCGAGTAGACTCGGCGGGGCCTTGTACGCACAAGGAGAGCTGTCTGGGCTTGGGAGCCCGCTTGTAGGTGCTGGTGAAGTTGCGGACGAAAGCTTCTATGAAATCTATCCAGCTGTATGGCTTGAGGCTGTTGAGCCAGGTCCGCGCCGTGCCTTGCAGCATGAGGGGCACGTACTTCACGGCAACGCGCCTGTTGCCATTGGCTATGCAAACCGCCGTGGAGTAGTCGATCAACCAATCTTCCGGCTTCACGGAGTCGTTGTACTTGGGCGTGTCTCTTGGGAGCGAGAACCCTTTGGGGAAGGGCTCGTCGCAGATGCGGGGGCCAAAGCAAGGCGGGACGATATCGTCTTCTTCTTCCAGCGCCAGGGATCGCGCCAGGCGGTCGATCCGATGGCGGGCGTCGTTCTTGCCGACTCCTTCGCGGCGACCTAGCCGGCCGCTGAGAGTCGGATGCGCAACAGGCGGCGGGGTGGGATATCTCTCTCCACGGGGCCGAGGCGGAGGCGGGTTGCCCCGCCACTCCACGGCCTGGGGGTGGCCTTCTGCGTCTCGCTCGATGGAGATTCGGGTTTGGCTTCGGCTGGCAGCCGGCTCTTTCTCGCGCTGCATGCGGGTTCTACCCGTAGTCGGCGTCCGGGACGTCGCGCCGTGATATCGGCGCGGGGGAGGGCTTTCCGCGCGGGCGTCGGCTTTGTGCCGCTGCGTGGCTGCATCGATTAGCTGCTGGATGCGTCGGGTCATGTGGGGGAGTTCTTCGGCCCCCAGTCCGTCTAGCTCGTCTACGGCCGCCTGGGCGGCGCGCAGGTTCTTGAGTGGAGTGGCGTAGACTGGGCGGTCGACTCCTAACGTGTCGGCGACGACAGCGCCGCGCTGTCTGACAACGCCGCCCCGGCTGGGCCCGCCTGGGGGCGGCGTGCCAAAGGCGGCGCGGTTGGCTTCGCGTCGGTGAGCCTCAGCGAGGCGTCTCATGGAAACCAACTTCCGGCCCTCCGCGAGGAGGGCGAGGCGGCGAGCCTCCAGTGCTTCAGCGTCGGCATCGGCCGGGAGGGGGATGGACAAGTCGTGGACCGCCGCGTGCGGGGCGTTGTGGGCGCTCTCGTCAGCAGCGCTGCCATGGCCGATGACCATCACCTCGGTGGTGACAGCGTCACAGCCATCGGCCCGGGGAAGCGGGTCGTTGTAGATCGTGACGTCGGTGGGGAAGGTGTCGAGTGAGGCCGTGTCGGAGTCGACAGGCATCGGATCGGTGGAGCCAACCGATTCCAAATCCACAGTAGGCTCGCCGGAGACATGGAGCTGGCCGAGGAGGTTGACGAGGTGGTCGGTGCCGGCGTCGGAGGCAAGCTCGTCAGAGATGAGGGTCTTGTCGAGGAGATCGGCGAGGTCGCTCGCTGCGCAGATGCTGGTGACGCCTTGCAGCGCGTCGTGGCAAGCGCCATCGGGCGTGCCGGGCTGGCTACGCTCGCGGGGGAGGAAGAAGGTTCCCGTCCAGAACAGGTCTTCGGACGACGGTGCACCTGGCCCCATGGTGGGCGCCAAATGTCGGGTGGTAGGTGCGACATATGCCAACGGGTGGCTTATCATTGTGGGAGCCAGTAAGACGTCGCCGGTGCCTGGAAGCGGGATGAGGCGAAGACATGCACGCCGGCGAATCTTACCCAGCTTTGGGGCTCTCCGTGGAGATAACACCCCTACTGCTGCTCTGCGGGGTCTCCGCATGATCACTACATGAACAAGTAGCTACACGATGCTCCTTGAGCTGTTTGGCGAGAGGAGGAAGAAGGGCTCTGCCCGCTCTCTTCTCCTCCCTATGTGGTGTTTAAAACTAGCAGGGATCAACCCTTTGCATGGGTGTCTCGGGGGGTTTATATAGGCCTACACCCCGGGGATACAATGGTAATCCGGCTGGGCATGGGGCCCAGCCGTCTGTGTCTACACTCGCCGGCTTCTGTGCCGGCTGCTGGGGCCCGCCGGCTGCCGGCTCCTTGGTCGACAGGCAGGCCCCACTGTCCAGGGCCTTGTCGGTGGCTGGTTACTGTTGCTCAATCCTGGTGACGAAGGCTTCGCCGAGGTGGGCGTGGCTACAGTGCCGCCGTCCAGCAGGTGATCGCTATAGCCTCACCACGTCTTGTCTCCTTAATGGGGTGCCCCCTTCGAGGGGGTGGCAAACCGGCTGTGGAGAGCTGGCTCTGTCTTGGGCCGACTGGGGAGGCCGGGCCGCCTTCGGTTGTCTCTCTGCCTGAAGGGGCCCACCGCCCGTGGGCCACTCTAGCGGCCCGTCGTGGATGACATCAGGGTCATCATGGCAACAGTGCCGCGCCGGACGGGCCATGGCCACCCGTACGGCGCACTGTGCCAGGCGTGCTCCGGGATTCGGGGGTGGCAAGCTTTACTGTAGCCACGCCCCGTCACATCGCCATTATGTGGGTGCAGACTTTGAGGGTACGATCTTGACCACTTTATGGGAGCCGGCTTCTTGGAGTCGGCCTTCTCGGAGCTGGCTCCTCGGAGCCGGCCCTCCCATGGCTTTTCTCATGAAGGCTGAAGTCGGGCCGCCTTCCGATAGTCGGCCTAGGAATCAGCCGGCGAGGGGAAGGCGGCCCCATGTCTTGGATTCTTGAGGGCCGGATGGGCTCGTAATAATTTTTCAGAAGGGCCAGGGGAGCCGACTTGGCTACCCATGGTTATTTCCTCCGACATGAGTTCTGTGTCTGTGATCCATGAACAACTACTAACACTCATTGGGATCCTTAATTGACCCTCTCGGCTTCTTAATCACCCTAGTACTCTGTCCAGGAGTTAAAACTAGTTTCTGGTGTTTGTAGGTTATGTGTTGGCAGCCGTGCGTAGCGCTGACCCTAGGGGTGGGCTATGATGCGGTAGATACATCGTGGCACGGTGTACCGGGCGCTCGTTTGGTGTCTCGGGAACCCTATTCACATCATTCGGGGCCGTATGTGGAAACCTCGGCCGGACTCCCTGCGGCTGGAACCTGGATAGGTGATAAACCTGGACTAGAGACTTGAGTGTTTAGGTAGGCCGTGGCCGACACCCTCGTTGGGCTTCCGCTTGAAGGTTGCCGAATACATGTCGTGTAAACGACGGTAAGTGGTGGGAGCGTGTGTGAAGAAGTACACCCCTGCAGGGTTATCATTATCTATTCGAATAGCCGGATTCCTCGGATATGGAAACTTGGACCCCTTGCATAGTTCATAGACAAGTGAAAGTGGATACTCTAAAACTCACAAGATAAGTGTGAGTGCTATGGATGGCCTTCTCGTAGGGAGACGTGAGCGGATCCATAGTGGTGTATTGAATGGTGAATATGTGGACTCATGTGCGCCACCTCAAAAGAGTTGCTTGGAGTCATAGTTCAGGATAGCCACTGAGTCAAAGCTGGCTTGCTGCAGTCAAACTCCACCCCCCTTGTTGATACCGATGCATATGTAGCTAGTTCTGATGTAAGTCTTGCTGAGTACCTTTGTACTCACGTTTGCTTAATTTATGTTTTGCAGAGAGACTTCAGTCTCGCTAGTAGTTCCGCGTGGACTTCGACGTTAAGCTTGATACCTCAGCTATGATCTTTTGCCCTCGGCAGGATCTGGTAGATAGTCAGGCTTCTCAGCCTTTTTCATTTGTAGATGTCTGTACTCAGACGTGTTAAGCTTCCGCATGTGCTTTGACTTGTATGCTCTGAATGTTGGGTCATGAGACCCATGTTTGTAATATCTTGGCTCCTCGGAGCCTAATGAATAATACTTTGAGTCGTAGAGTTATGTTGTGATGCCATGTTGTATTTACACATATCGAGCACATTGTGTGTATGATTGAAATGCTTGGTATGTGTGGGATCCGACAATCTAGTTGTTTATCCTTGGTAGCCTCTTTTATGGGGAAATGTAGTCTAGTGCCTCCATGAGCCATAGTAGTCCGCTACAGCCCGATTCACCGGAGTCCTGCTAGCTCAACACTACTGCTCAGGACACTTGACTGGCCGGCATCTGTTTCACTTCGTTCCTGTGTCTGTCCCTTCGGGGAAATGTCACGCGGTGACATCTGGAGTCCTGCCTAGCCTGCTACAGCCCGGGTTCCCGGAGTCCTGTTAGCCCAGTGCTACAGCCCGGATTCACACGCTGCTGACCGAGATGCTCGATGTGATTCATGTATGCCTGTCCCCATAGGTTAGTGCCGCTTTGGGTTCACGACTAGCCATGTCGGCCCGGGTTCTCTGTCATATGGATGCTAGCGACACTATCATATAGGTGAGCCAAAAGGCGCAAATGGTCCCGGGCCATGGTAAGGCGACACCCGTGGGATTACCGTGCGTGAGGCCGCAAAGTGATATGAGGTGTTACCGGCTAGGTCGACGTGACTTGGAATCGGGGTCCTGACAGCTTTGGTATCAGAGCCTGACTGCCTGTAGGATTACCAAGCCAAACTGGTCGAAGTTGTGTTTAGAAATGCTTTAGTTATATAAGGGAATTGATTGTGGAAGGGAACGAGGCTCTTTTTACTCCTTATATCTCATGCCCTCTGATCTGAGTCACCCTCTTCCTTTCTACGGGGTTAAGAAACTAGGCCTTCTCATCTATCTATCAGGATGACGTGTTACTAACCCGTTGACTTATAGGATTGATGGATTCATGCCACAGTTCAGTTTCCAGTACTTCCGCGTGTTCATAATTGGTCCCGGAACCTTGATATTGTGATGTTGAGTGGTTATGCCACCATTTTGCAGGATGTCTCAAATCTTTTTGAGCATTTATAGCCGTTATGCTGTCCGAGTCATCCAAGGTTTCTAAGTAGTCTGATGCATTTGCAAACCCCTTCCTCCTGTTCCTGATGTCCATTTGGGCCAGATTAATCACACTAATCGGTGAGTTGAGGTACTCTGTTGCCTCGGCATATATGTTGAAGCTATTACTATGAACCTAGGTGTCTTATGAAACCACCCAGTAATCTAGCCATGTTTTGTGTTCCCAGTGTGATGATTCTGGCCACCATTCTCGAAAGCATCCCGTGATGCCATTTAGTAGTAGGTATTCTATTCCTGGGTTCTTGAACCCGAGGTTCACCCCACTTACCTCCTGTTGTTAGTATTTGCTAGTTCCCTTAAGATATTAGTAACCTTGCAACAGTCCTCGAGGTCTGTGGTATTTCCTTCTTCCAAATACCATGAACCATTAATGCAGATGTTCTTTGAACCAAAATATCACAATCAGAGTACCCTCGAGGAGTTCTCCATTCATAATTGTGATTCTGCCAGCTCTACCTTTCTGCATGGGTTATCTGGAAGAAACCTGTTGGACTTGGTTCGACATATTAATCTATGCATCCAAAACTCAGAAAGATATATGTCCCCTTGAGTTGTCACTCTTCATTTGTTATCCGACCATCATGTATCATTTGATAGTCAGGAATAGTTGTGCATTCGTGTTCATCGATGCCTATTACACTTGTGGTCTGTCAAGCCATTCTATTTTGGAATGACTAGGAGAAACAAACTCCAGTACCTTATCCATTTCTAGGATTGGGTCAAAGCAGTTGTAATCCGTAGATCAAAATGCCAATCTAGCTTTTGCTCTGTTCTACCATGGAGTGTCACCTTCTTTCTTATCAAGAATGTCATGAGAATTGCACCACCTCTTATGAATTCTTGATGGAGTGATACTTCTCGCCATCATTACTCATTCCTCGGTTCCGTGGTATTGTAACCGGAATGCCGACACGTGAATCGTGATGTGTGAAATCAATACTCCTAGCAATTGTCAACGAACCATCATTTACCTGTTATAAGGATAGGAATCGCACAACCAATAACTTAATGGTAGGATCCTGACTAGCACGATGGATCAGGTAGAGACAACCACATGAGAAGCTAGCTACTCAATCCTAAAATAGTTTGGGAACGAGACAACCAGTGTAACAGAACGGAACTTTTCGTTCTAACAAGAGCTCGAATCATTGTATAGCCACCAACGTGATTTTCCGAATATCTTCTCGGAATTGTTACCAGGTTGTCACCTGACTGTTATGTTGAGCTCGTGATCAAGTTGGGTTTTTTATAAACCACCCTTCCCCAAGAAATTGTGTTAGGTATCCCTGAGCTAGTTGGTTGAGCTAGACAACAACTTGGAGAGTTGGAAGATGAAAGCTCGACCCGCTTAGTTCATCTCTAAAGGGATATCCTTGTGTGTTTGTTGAAGGAAGATGATATCTTCATCAATTGGACCTCGTGATCAGTTGTTGGATCTATTGCCCTGTCAAAACTTTGACTCGAGTATGGGCTATCATCAAGTCAAATCAGAACCAATGATGTTCGTAATGTTGTCTTGCTCATGGTTGATCCCTCGAGCATACACCATTACATCTTTTGGTCTGACCAATGCTATCACCGTGTTCACATGATGGTGGAAGTCTAGTGATATGGAAATTCGGATGAGTTGTTGTTGAGCCCATTAGCAGCATTTTGTCTCCCCCCATGACTCATGTTGAACATCAACTTAGTGTTGGAAACTTGTGTAAGCATTTCTTCGTGTTTCGTTCATGAAGCATATGTTTGGATGAAAGTAGTGACTTCCTTTAATTCATGTGCATCTGACGTAAGTTGCCGCCATGAATTTGAGAAAGGTTTGTTTTGTTTCCCTTGGAATCATCCCAAATCAGTCATGCATATGTGCAAAGTATTCTATGGTTTGGTAGATTAATTACCTCCACTCCATATGTGTTCCTAGCACACCAAGCCACTGATTGGTTTGTTCAAGGAGAAGAAGTTTCTTCTTAGGAGCTAGACTACACAAGGACTTCGATATCCTCGTTGATGGTTCCCCCTGAACTCAGTAGTGTTTCGTTGTAAGACTACCAGGTGTCCATGCTTGTCTAGGACAACATGTTCACATGCTTGTAGCAGAACCGACTCATGTTTTGGAGCTTACTATCGTAGTTCATTCCCCGAGAATCTCGCAACGTCATCTCGTCGATTTGTGTTGCAAACCTTCATTTTTCTTTCTAGACTTGATGAGTCTGGAATATCCTGACACCAACCAGATCTGAATCTCAGGCAGATATGATGGTTGGAACATTCCCAACATTTGCATTTTGTTCCCAGCTTGCACCCCATCGTGCCAATTTTCCATGGGATGCCCTTCTCAGTAGTTGCTGTCCAGGATCATCTTCAAAAGTGGTCCTGTCATGGGTTCCATCCATTTTTGGTGATAAGCAAAAGTCATCCATTGCGTTGTCTTCAACAAGGTAGTCCACATCATCCATTCGGATCCGGATATGCCATTCCTTTGAACTCCGCCAAACGATCGATTGTGATTGCCTTAGGCTGGTATAAAGAGTTTCAATGATCTCCGAACCAAAAGTATTTTTTTCCACTTAAGGGAATAATTATACGAGTCACCTCCCCTAAGGTGCCCCATTATGGAATCATGGTGATTATTTCATCGCTATCTTAAGATCTTGCCCCACCTTCTTCAGCATGAGATTTTTGCCTACCCAGTAGAACCTTGTCATCTACCTCTTTCCATCACTCCTAATGTGTGCTTCACGTCTCAGCTCGTGAGATGTATCTATGTCTCATTCCGTGAGTTAATCCTGAGTTGCTTGATCTTTGAGAAGATCGATCCTTCTAGAGTTTCTTTCCCTCTCGTTGTCATGTCGGTAGGAGTTCCTGGAGCAAGACTTCGGGACAATGATGGTGATCGAATCAACAATCTTATGAAGTGCAACCTGGATCGTGAAGATTGTGTTGGTCGTGTGTTCCCTCTGTCTTCTTACCTCATGACTTGAATATCAGGACGAGATTCTTGTTTAGTGGGGGTGAGCTGTCATAGCCCTAGCTTAGTCTTGCCTATCCTTGCATAACCTCCATGCATCATGTTTACTTTTCCTCAGAAAGTTGAAATGGGGATGGAAGAAACCCCCAGCACCACTTAATCCAACTAGGGTTACTAAAATATTTTTCAATGATCCTGAAATGCCCTTCAAAAATGTTCATTATCTTTGTCTTGGTCTAAAACCTCTGACAAAAATGGTGCAAAACTTTCTAGGTCATCCAAAGGTCACTGGATTAAATCATATGTTATTTGAATTTGGGCATTTAAATGCTAGTAAATATTTTAAATGCCCAAGTAATCCTAAACTGAAATGTTCCATGTTGGATATATTCTATACAGTGGGCATGTTCAGTTTGGTAATTTTTGAAAGGGTCTAGGTATTTTTAGAAAAGCCACAAAGATTACAGAAAAATAGAAAAGAAAAATAAAAGAGAGAGACAAGGACTAACCTGGTGCCACCAACCGGCCCAGCTCCTGTGCTGGTCCAGCACTGTTGGCCCAGCCCACTGCTGTAGTGGCCCAGCCCGGCGCCGGCTCCTTCAACCTTGTGCCAGAAGGCACGAGGGCGTGTGCCCGCGGTGCGCCAGCACGCGCACGGCCACCGACGGCCACCTCTTGCTTTCCGCTGCTGCCTCGACGCCCTGGACGCTCTGGCGTTGCCACGCAGACCCCTGGACCCCCTCGAGCGCTCCCCTCTCTCCCTGCCTTGCCTCTCTCGCTCTCCCTCCCGAAGCCGAGCGGAGCCGTCGCCACCGCTCGTCTTTGCCATGGCCACCAGCATCCCCACGCGCAGCCAGCGCCCCCATGAGCTCCGCCTCGACACCGTAGAGCCGCACGCCAAAGCATGTGACCTCAGGAGGCCAGCAACGTCGCCATCGCCGTCATCTTCCACCTCGGGTTCCGGTCACCATCGTCGTCGATCCGCCGCACGCAGGACGTCCCCGAGCCCGCTAACCATCTCTACGGCACCGCCGTGAGCTCCTCTATCTTACCCCCTAACCCCGCGGCTCCTCTCGCCATCTAGCTCCGATTCCTACCATGGCCAAATCCCGCCGCCGCTCGGGCTCGTTGCTGGAGTTGCTCCGGCAACCATTTAGTCATGCCAGCATGTCCAAAGGGCTTGTGGGCATGCGTAGGTATAGTAGGTGTCGAGAACCGGTCATTTTGCACACCGTAGCAACGAATCCATCATCACCCGAGCTCTGGCCGCCACCTCGAGCTCCGTTCTGGCAAGCTCCGGCGCCCCCACGGCCACCCACCTACCTCCCTGGATGCGGGCGAGTCCGGGCTACGCCCCGATGCCCATAGCCACTGCCCCCGTCGCCTTTAGCGCAAGTCCGGCGCGTTGCCACCGTGGGTTTGGTCCCCGCCGGCCAACTCCGGCGAGAGCCGACATGGCGGGGTCATTAGTGCTAATCCCCGCCAGCTGGACCTCACCTAGTCACTGACAGCGGGCCCCGCAACGGGTCAAAGTCCAAGTCAACACGGGGTTAACCCCTGTCTTGGGCCCCGCTTGTAAGGTTTGAGCCTGGCTGGCTGTTGACTCGCTGACGTCACTCAGACGTCATGCTGGCGCAGTAATGCATTTTCTGGATTTTTATTAATTCAGGAAATTTCAGAAAATAATCAAAACTTCTAAAATTCATAGAAATTAATCTATAGCTGAGAATGAAATAAATTATATATGAAAAATTATCAGAAAAATTCAAGGAATCTGTTTATGGCATTTTCATGCATGTTTGAACAACCTAGGGTTGCTGTACAGGGAAATTTGCATAATTGACATTTAAATAAGCACATATGGAGTTTGAATTTGAACCCTTGGTTCAAACCAACTTCATTTAATATGATTGCTAGTTGCATTAGCTCAATCAACAGCATATTGACATGAAATTACCATGCATCATAATTGTTGCATTGCATTGATTGTGTTCCTCTTTGTTTGCCGGTATTTGTCCCCTCTCGATAGATGTGGTTCCGACGATGAGTTCGATGACACCGATGAAGAACTATACTATCTTCAGAAGTGCCAGGCACGCAAAACCCCCCTTGTTCATTCCGATACAATCCCACTCTCTTGCTCCTGGTCTCTTTTATTGCATTAGGACAACAATGATTCAACTGTTACATGCTCGGTAGTTGAACCCCTTTCCTTTGCATGACCTGTCATTGCCACAGTAAATAGATGAAACCCACTAGCATGAGTAGGAGTTGTTTGAGCCCTGATGTGCCTACTCATTCATGCTTGTTTGTCGTTCCTGCTATTGCTTAGAGTTGTGTTAGGTCTGATTCATCGGGAATGAATTGGAATGTGGTGAACATGTCCTACCATTGAGAGCTAAGTGTGTGAACATGATTTGGTAAAGGTAGCGGTGAGAGGCCATGTAGGAGTACATGGTGGGTTGTCCCATTGCAGCCGTCCTCAGGAACTGAGTTCTGTGTCTGTGATCCATGAACAACTACTACCACTCATTGGGATCCTTAATTGACCCTCTCGGCTTCTTAATCACCCTAGTACTCTGTCCAGGATTTACAACTAGTTTCTAGTGTTTGTAGGTTATGTGTTGGCGGCCGTGCGTAGCGCTGACCCTAGGGGTGGGCTATGATGCGGTAGATACACCATGGCACGGTGTACCGGGGCCTGTTTGGTGTCTCGGGAACCCTGTTCACATCGTTCGGGGCCGTATGTGGAAACCTCGGCCGGACTCCCTGCGGATGGAACCTGGATAGGCGATAAACCTCGACTAGAGTCTTGAGTGTTTAGGTAGGCTGTGGCCGACACCCTCGTCGGGCTTCCGCTTGAAGGTTGCCGAGTACATGTCGTGTAAACGACGGTAAGTGGTGGGAGCGTGTGTGAAGAAGTACACCCCTGCAGGGTTATCATTATCTTTTCGAATAGCCGGATTCCTCGGATATGGAAACTTGGACCCCTTGCATAGTTCATAGACAAGTGAAAGTGGATACTCTAAAACTCGCAAGATAAGTGTGAGTGCTATGGATGGCCTTCTCGTAGGGAGACGGGAGCGGATCCATAGTGGTTTATTGAATAGTGAATATGTGGACTCGTGTGCGCCACCTCAAAAGAGTCGCTTGCAGTCGTAGTTCAGGTTAGCCACTGAGTCAAAGCTGGCTTACTGCAGTCAAACTCCACCCCCCCTTGTTGATACCGATGCATATGTAGCTAGTTCTCATGTAAGTCTTGCTGAGTACCTTTGTACTCACGTTTGCTTAATTTATGTTTTGCAGAGAGACTTCAGTCTTGCTAGTAGTTCTGCGTGGACTTTGACATTTAGCTTGATACCTCAGCTACGATCTTGTGCCCTCGGCAGGATCTGGTAGATAGTCAGGCTTCTCAGCCTTTTTCATTTGTAGATGTCTGTACTCAGACGTGTTAAGCTTCCGCATGTGCTTTGACTTGTATGCTCTGAATGTTGGGTCATGAGACCCATGTTTGTAATATCTTGGCACCTTGGAGCCTAATGAATAATACTTTGAGTCGTAGAGTTATGTTGTGATGCCATGTTGTATTTACACATATCGAGCACACTGTGTGTATGATTGAAATGCTTGGTATGTGTGGGATCCGACAATCTAGTTGTTTATCCTTGGCAGCCTCTTTTATGGGGAAATGTAGTCTAGTGCCTCCACGAGCCATAGTAGTCCGCTACAGCCCGGTTCACCGGAGTCCTGCTAGCTCAGCACTACTTCTCAGGACACTTGACTGGCCGACATGTGTTTCACTTCGTTCCTGTGTCTGTCCCTTCGGGGAAATGTCACGCGGTGACATCTGTAGTCCTGCCTAGCCTGCTACAGCCCGGGTTCCCGGAGTCCTGTTATCCCAAAGCTACAGCCCGGATTTACATGCTACTGACCGACATGCTCGATGTGATTCATGTATGCCTGTCCCCATAGGTTAGTGCCGCTTTGGGTTCACGACTAGCCATGTCGGCTCGGGTTCTCTGTCATATGGATGCTAGCGACACTATCATATACGTGAGCCAAAAGGCGCAAACGGTCCCGGGCCATGGTAAGGCGACACCCGTGGGATTACCGTGCGTGAGGCCGCAAAGTGATATGAGGTGTTACCGGCTAGGTCGATGTGACTTGGAATCGGGGTCCTGACATGGGACGACCGTGGCCCACGCCAGGAGTGGCGCGACCGGCCTCGTGAGGACCGCTGGCAGTATCATCCTCGCGAGGGCGCCTGGAGGGATCAGCCTCGTGAGGATCGTCCCCAAGGCAACGCTGGGCTCCCTCCACTGCCGCCATCACCAAGAAGGAATGACGAGTACCATCAGGACGAGGGGGCTGGGGGCTTCCAGGAACCACGTGCTATCGCCTGCATCTTGGGCGGAGCCTAGGCCCCAGCCTCGCAGCGTATCTTCAAGAAGTTTGCTCGTGAAGTGAATGCAGTCCTCCCCAAGCTCGAAGCCACACGCCTGCTCAGATGGTCCTAGTGCCCCATCACATTCAACTCGGCAGCAGCTCAAGTGCGCAGCTACCGCTGGCGCCCTCCCGATGCTTTGCTCCCCAGTCATCAGCAACATACAAGTTACCAAGACCCTCATCAACGGCGGCGCAGGGCTCAACGTCCTGTCTGTCGTCACGTTCGACAGCCTCCAAGTGCCATATGACCAGCTTCAGCCTACCAAGCCTTTCTCAGGAGTGACCGACGGTTCCACCACACCGATAGGGCAGGTCCGCCTCCCTGTCACCTTCGGAGAATGCAAGAACTACCGCAGCGAGCTCATCGACTTCGACGTCGCACACATTCGTCTGTTGTACAATGCCATCCTCGGGTATCCATCCCTGGCCAAGTTCATGGCAGTGACCCATCACGGCTACAATGTCCTCAAGATGCCGGGAAGCGGCGAGATCATCATGGTCCCATGTGAAGAAAGAGATGCGGTGTGCTCCCTTGAGTGTGCCTTCCAAGCTGCAGCAATCGACGACCCCGACAGCAAGGGCGAGGGCCCTCCTGAGGCCATCCCAAAGAAGAAGAAGCAGTTGTGCCGTGCAAGACCTCAGGAGGGTGGTGTCACAGCCGAAGCCTCGTCAGGATCAGCGCCCGCGCCAGGGGCGCCTCCCTCCATCGCATAGGAAGGCGCGCCCGGTGCCCTTCTCGGGCAGTGCTCGGGGGCTTTCTTCTGGAAGGCCTCAGACCTTGCCCACATCACGAGGGATGCGCTTGGGCACCACCTGGAGGCGTGCTTCGCAGCACGTTTCCCTCAGGAGGGCACCAGGCAAGGATCACCCACTGTTCAGGAGTTCATCACCAAGACCACCCAGGAATTGCAAGACGCAAGGGCCATGCGCGGCGACCGCCGCTCACGAGACGCAGCTTCCCATCCAGGAGAGGATGCCGGGCTGCCCATCTGCATCGACGTTCCAGGGCTCAACCGGGCCGCTTCTCAGGAGCTTTTCTGGCCTTCGTGCATGGGACGCTATGAGGGCCCACCGCACAGCTACGTTCGCATGCCCTTTGGCCTGCCGAGCGTATCGTCCGCCTACCAGCACAACTTGCGGCCCATCCTAGCGGCTCAGGAGGCCAGGCACCACGCCGTCCTGATGGAGATGGAGATGGTCCTCAAGGAACCACCTAAGCCCCCAGAGCCTCCTGAGGCTCAGGGTCCCGGTGGCTCGTGAGGAGCAACCCTTTCGCTGTGCACCTTCAGCTGCCCCAACTCTCCTTCATCAACATGACCAGGTGACATCTTCCCAAGTTCATTTAGCTGGGAGCGTGTAACACCCCGGATGTAACTCGCCATATTTGTACTCCAACTCTTGCCATTTTCGGCTCTATGTTATGAGATTTCTTCATGGTTGTGTTTGTGTCTTCGTTTTTGCATTTTGCTCTTGTGATGCATTCCATATCATGTCATCATGTGCATCTCATTTGCACACGTGTTCGTCTCATGCATCCGAGCATTTTCCCCATTGTCTGTTTCGCAATCCGACACTCCTACGTCCTCCGGCGTCCCCTTTTGTCTCTTTTCATGAGCGGGTGTTAAACATTCTCGGAATGGACCGAGATTTGCCAAGCGGCCTTGGTACACCACCGGTAGACCACTTGTCAAATTTCGTGCCATTTGGAGTCCGTTTGATGCTCCAACGGTTAACGGGGGAACCGCAAAGGCCTTGTGTGTGTTGCATCCCAACACTCCTCCAAAGCGGCCCAATAACCCATCCAAACCTATCCCATGTCCTCTGTAATCGGATCATGATCGCATGGTCGAAAACTACACCTCATTTGGACACTCCCACCTCCTTCTAGGTATAAATATGTCCTCCCCATCCAAATCCGGGTCGAAACCCTAGCTTCCCCTCTCCTCATGCCGCCGGACACGTCCGTCCGAGTCGTACGCGTCTGCGACACCATGCCCGGCGAATCGCCACCCGCCACATCAGCGCTCGCCTCTCCCGCGTCGGCGGCCTGCCCGGGCCCGAGGCCGGCCCCCGCGGCCCGTCTCTCCGCCATCGCCGCCCGCGGGAGACCGCGCCCGAGGCCGCCGCCCGTCCCGCGCCTTCGCCGCCCAGCCGTTGCACAACGCCGCCGCCGCCCCGCCGGCCGCGCTCCGCCGCCCAGCCGCCGCACGTCACCGCGCGCGCCGCCCGGATCTACCGCGCGTCGCCGCCTCCTCCAAACCTCGACTCCGGCGAGCCCCTCCTCCCCGGATCCGGCGAGCCCGAGCTTCTCCGGCCACCTTCCGCCACAACTCCGTCCACCCCGATGTTCTCCAGCGAGGATCCGGCGAGATCCACCGCCACCTCGACTTCCGTGCCCAGGAACCCTAGATCTGGAGGTCGAAATTTCCTCCAAGTCTTTTTCCTGTAATTTTTCAGGCCTTGTTCATCATGCCATAACTTCTGATCCGTAGCTCCGTTTCATGCGCACGATATATCAAAATGTTCATCATGATGTGCTCTTCATTTTGTTCCATTGTGACATGCTTGTTTGAGTCCATCTTGATGCCCAAATCGTGGATGCAAGAGATCTATAAATTTTTAGGTGCTGATTCTTATTAGGGCATGAGGATTTGTCATTTTTGCTACATTTGTTGTGTGCTGCATATGGGCATGAGCTCTACACGTGTTTTGGTCTATACCATGACATCTTTACAGGGGTGTATGCCATGTATTTTTTTGATCTTTGTGGTGACTAGCACAAGCATGCAAAGTAGCCTTCGTGATATTGCTGATTTCAGAGACTTAGGATTTCACCAAGTCATTTTCCTGCTGTTATTTTTATGCCATGTATCCATGATGCTACAGAGTGATCCATGCTTGTTTTGAGTATCTTTAGTAAGGATGATTTTGACATATGGTTATGATCTATCCATCCATGCCCCTGTTTGCAATTATGGAGTTCCCTAGCATGTCTTAATCTTGCTCTACTTTTGCTATAAAATGTTCCTGGCAGATTGTTTACATGTTAATCAATTTTGCCATGGTTGTTGTAGTTGATCCAAGCATGATATAAACTTGTTCTTGCCATGGTTAGCCTTATGATCATGTCTTCTTGCTGGTAGTATGCTTATCTTGTCATGCAATGACTTGTGTTGAGTGAATCGAGCTCGCAAAGAGGCCTTCATAATAATGTTTTTGCCATGCTCTGTCTTCTGCTAAGTCTGAATCTGTTAACGAAACTTGCTATGTTTACATGGGTGCCATAATATCTTCTGTGCCTTTTTGTCTCTTGATCAGTAAGGGAATTTTGTCCTATGAATTTAGTAGATTCATGCCATGCCTTTGTTTTCTATGATATGTTCCTGTAGCATGTTGTTTTCTTGCTCTAAACATTGCTTCCTGATCTTAATTCCTGGCATGTTAGTATTTTCACAAAGTCTGTGAAGCTGATATCTTTTGCACTTTTTCCATGCTTGTTTGAACCTTCTCTTGTGTGATTTAGCCGTAGCTCAGTGTTCATCTTTTGTCAAGCATCTTGATTATATCACTGCCATGTACTTTGTTGCTATGTTGGAGTGCAGTAGCTTAGTTTCTTGTTGCATTTTAGATGGCATCGTGATGTTAATCGCAGAATTGTGCCATTCTTGTTTTGCTTGACATTTACAAACCATGCATCCGCTTCAGGTGATCTTTATATCGATTTCGACCGAAATCAACTCATCTTTCCAGAGGCACACTTGGTTTGCCAAGTTGATGCCTGGTTCAATCTTTCCTTTCCGACGCATGCATATGCATTGCATATCACATCCCGCATATCATGTCATGTTTTGCATCATGTTGCTTGCGCATTGCACCGTGGTTGATTATTATTTCCTTTGCTTGTGTTCTTGCCTTGGGTAGAGCCGGGAGACGAGTGCGTGATCGAGGAACCCGTTGAGTATGCTTACGTGGATCAAGCTTTCGTCAACTCGGAGAACTTTGCAGGCAAGATGACCATACCCTCGAAATCACTTCTATCTTTGCTTGCTAATTGTTTGCTCTATTGCTATGCCGCGATACCTACCACTTGCTATATCATGCCTCCCATAATGCCATGTCAAGCCTCTAACCCACCTTTCCTAGCAAACCCTTGCTTGGCTATGTTACCGCTTTGCTCAGCCCCTCTTATAGCGTTGCTAGTTGCAGGTGAAGATGAAGTTTGTTCCATGTTGGAACATGGATATTGTTGGGATATCATTATTATATCTTGTTTACTTTAATGCATCTATATACTTGGTAAAGGGTGGAAGGCTCGGCCTTATGCCTGGTGTTTTGTTCCACTATTGCCGCCCTAGTTTCCGTCATACCGGTGTTATGTTCCTTGATTTTGCGTTCCCTACACGGTTGGGTGTTATGGGAACCCCTTGATAGTTCGCCTTGAATAAAACTCCTCCAGCAAGGCCCAACCTTGGTTTTACCATTTTCCACCTAAGCCTTTTCCCTTGGGTTCTACAGACTCAAGGGTCATCTTTATTTTAAACCCCCGGGCCAGTGCTCCTCTTAGTGTTGGTCCAAACTAGAGCACCGTGCGGGACCGTCCCTTGGCAACTTGGGTTATGTTGGTTCCTGTACGCTTAGCTTATCCGGTGTGCCCTGAGAACGAGATACGTGCAGCTCCTATCAGGATTTGTCGGCACAGCGGGTGGTCTTGCTGGTCTTGTTTTACCATTGTTGAAATGTCTTGTAACCGGGATTCTGAGTCTGATCGGGTCTTCCTGGGAGAAGGAATATCCTTCGTTGACCGTGAGAGCTTGTGATGGGCTAAGTTGGGACACCCCTATAGGGTTTTGAACTTTTGAAAGTCGTGCCCGCGGTTATGGGCAGATGGGAATTTGTTAATATCTGGTTGTAGAAAACTTGACACTTAACTTAATTAAAATGAATCAACCGCGTGTGTAGCCGTGATGGTCTCTTTTCGGCGGAGTCCGGGAAGAGAACACGGTCTCGTGTTATGCTTGAACGTAAGTAGCCTCAGGATCACTTATTGATCATTATTAGCTTCTCGCCCGTGCTTTGCTTCTCTTCTCGCTCTCCTTTGCGTAAGTTAGCCACCATATATGCTAGTGCTTGCTGCAGCTCCACCTCACTACCCTTTTCCTTCCTTTAAGCTTAAATAGTCTTGATCGCGAGGGTGTGAGATTGCTGAGTCCCCGTGACTCACAGATACTTCCAAATAGATGCAGGTGCCGATGATGCCAGTGCAGGGGACGCTACCGAACTCAAGTGGGAGTTCGACGAGGATTCGGGCCGTTACTATGTTTCCTTTCCGGATGATCAGTAGAGAAGCCCAGTTGGGGCGATCAGGGATCTAGCATTTGGGGTTGTCTTTCTTTATTTTGGTTCCGTAGTCGGACCTTGATTGTATCCTGGATGATGTATGATATATTTATGTATTGTGTGAAGTGGCGATTGTAAGCCAACTCTTTATCCCTTTTCTTATTTAGTACATGGGATGTGTAAAGATTACCCCTCTTGCGACATGCCTACCATGCGGTTATGCCTCTAAGTCGTGCCCCAACACGTGGGAGATATAGCCGCATCGTGGGCGTTACAGAGCGCCCCTCGGGCTACATCATTCCAAGGCCGCGTGGGTCCGTCCCTGTGGCATGTATCCCTTTTTATGTCTTTAGCTTACCTTGTTGGGAGCGCCCCTCGGGCTGCATCATCCCCAAGCCGCTCGGGCCAGACCCAGTGGCACGTATCTCCCATGCATTTACTTAAGCCTGCTGCTTTCATGATTAATCTACCTATGATTACTACTTGCTCGATCACCACCCATCATGGGGACCGCGCACCGGCCGTCTTTCTTCAGGACCCTTCGCGTGAGTAAGTTGAGCACGGCGTCTGTGCTCGGGTCCGTCCCTGCAGCGTCGATAAATCCAACGGCTGAGCTCTGTCCAGTGGGCCGGCCCCGTTTACGTCACCTCCTGGGGCCGTTGGTGCTTGGCTTTCTCACGCGATAACCTCAGGAGATTCGTTCGACGCAGGTTGTTTGACCACCTCACATGACGAACACAGCGAACAAGAACCAAGACCAGGCGCAACCCAACTAGAGGTAGGGCCTCGTGAGTCCCGCGCTGGCTCACGAGTGCCCAGATACACCTCGTCTAGCCCTGCCGTGCAATCCACGTGTCAGGGCGGGGCTATACACGCCTCGGGGGCTCTCCGCAGAGGAAGCCCCCCTCCCACGCACAAGTGGAAGCACCATGCTCCGCGTTGGCCGTCGACACTGCCGAGGAGCGGCTATGCCCGTGCACAAGCGTAAGCACTATGCTCCGCGCTTGTGATAAACAACTGAGGGCGGCTTCACGGTCGTATCAACCTCAGGGAGCCCCAGAGCTCAACGTCCGGCCTCACCGCAATGCCTCCCCTCGGGAGAGCCACGCGAGGGGGCTGGGCACGGGGGCTGCGCTCGGGTCACGCCCAAGTGTACGCCACCCAACCAAGTCTCCCGGACCTGGTTGTCGCACGCCCCTCCCGAGCCGGGCCTCGGCGAGGGCAAATGTATAGAGATTATTTGCATGTCAACGGGGACTCCTGAGCATCGCGACTCAGGAGCCTAACTGGTCATGTATCCCCTCACTCCTTGGTCCGTCCTGGTCTCCGGTCGGCCCAACGGCGGTTGAGGTATGCACGGGGCCAGGCTCTGCCGACGTAGAACATCAACCTATTCTCGCGTACTCTCCCTGTAAGTTGTTTGCGCATCAAGGGGACTCCTGAGCATCGCGACTCAGGAGCCTAACTGGTCATGTAGCCCCTCACTCCTTAGTCCGTCCTGGTCTCCGGTCGGCCCAACGCCGGTTGAGGTATGCGCGGGGCCGGGCTCTGCCGACGCAGATCACAAAGCAAATAGGAAGAAAATCACAAAATCTCAAAGCAAATATTACAAGACATATTGTTCTCATAATATCAAATGAAAGTTTAACGCCTCCATGAGGCCTGATGCATATTACAGGAATGAAACAGGAAAGCAGCCGCAGGTCACCCCTAGACACCGCCATCGCCTGCGGAAGGTGCTCCTCCCTTGGTAGCATCGCCTTCACCCACACCACCAGCCGCAGGATCGGCGGCATCGCCGGTCAAGGGCACGAGGAAAAAGTCGTGAAACTTCTTCAGCAGGGCCTCCACCTGACCTTTCACGGCTGCAGTGGCGGCCGCACAATGTTCATCAGCTACAGGCTCCAGCAGCTCGTCGAGACGAGCATTGGGGTCGCGAAGGTACAGATGGCTGAAGACACGCTCCAAGACTGTGGAGGAGGCAGAAGAACTTGGGGCCGGAGGGACAGGAGGAGGAGTCAACGTCGTTACCAGATCCTGGAAGATCGAGGGCTCCGGAGGCCTTGGGACCTCATCAGCAGAGCCGAGCGCCAGCACTTCCGGAGCCAGCGGGGCCACGAGGGCTGGTTCATCCTGCCGATGCTCCTCTTGGCCTCGCGAGGGCGACCGGGCTGGGGAGGTGCGGGTGCTGTCGCCTCTCTTCTCCGCAGAGGGGGGCACGTCCACGGCACCCTCCTTTCTCTTCTTCGCTGAAGACATTGACCTGATCAACCAAGGGCGAATGTCAGAAAATGGCAAGTACAAGCAGGAACAAGACGAAGCTCGAAGCACTTACTGATCCACTGCGACATAGTCCACCTTTCGCTTGGTGAGCCTGAAACCCGAAAGCGTCGGGGCTTGAGGAGTGGGTACATGGGCTCCGGGAGCAGAAGACGACGCAGCAGAAAGGCCGGAGCCGGCCCCAGGCGGTGCCAAGTCGGAGGCAGCATCTCAAGAGACCAGCGACGATCTACCCCTTGTTAGGATGAGGGGCAGCTCCCTCTGGCGGGCGTCGGCCTCGGCATTGTCTGGCAGAGCGCAGAGGATGTCGGCCTTGCTCAAGGGGGAGTTCTCCCCCATCTCCTCGGGGGTCTCCTCCGAGTCCTCCTCCCCTCTTCCTCCCCGTGGGACTCGTCAGAAGACACCTCCACCGGCTTCGGCGTTGCGGAGGCCCCAGCAAGCGTCGGCGACACCAGCCCGCGCGCGTCAAAGGTCGGCTTGGAGGCAACGAATTGCTCCCAGACCTTGCGATGGAACAAAGGAACAACGGTGCTCAGCGGGTACTCTTGGTTATCCCCAACCAAGAGGCGCAAAACTGCAGTCAACTCATCATCAAGCAGGGCCACCTGGCTCAGACGAACCTTGTCTTCTTCATCTCCAAGCTTCCACAAAGGGCGCATGCGCGCCTGGAGTGGAGCAACGTGCAGCATCAAGAATTCCCTCAGGAGCATGACCCCCGTCACCTTGGCCGCCTTCGCATTGCCCGGCTTCAAATCAATCTTCATCTGCTCCAACACCGGCGACGCCCGCTCGTCGGTGAGCTCTACACGAGACCACCCCTTGTCTGACTGGGGCGCCTCCGTCGGCAGTTCCAAGCATGGATGAGCGCACTTGGCACTCATCATGACCCATTTGGCCCTGATGTTGTCAACCCTCTTCCTGGTGTTCGAGATCGAGTTGGCCTGGCCGGCCACGATGAAGTTGGCACACCCGGAGATATGGCCACCGGTGACGTGGAGGAGGAAGAAGTGGCGCAACAGTGCCACAGACGGCATCACGCCCAGGTACGCCTCGCATTAGTAGGTGAAGATAGACAAGAGAAGAACGGAGTTGGGATGGAGATGCAGCGCCTGCAGCTCGAAGTGGTCGAGGACCTCAAAAAAGAAATCAGAAAAGGGGGGAAGCAACCCGGCAGCGATGCTGCTCGTGAAGAAAAGGAATAAGGTGCTTCCCTCAGGCTCCGGCTCGTCGGAGGCAAGCCGGAGCTTCGTCTTCCCCCTCTCGTTGCTCGCCCCCGCCGTCAGCAAGCGCGTGGCGGCTAGGTTCTTCTCCGTAACATTGGGTGCATCACGGGCTGGCTCGAACCAAGCCGGCGCCGAGGAGGACTTGACCTTGCGCGGCGCCATTGGTCGCCGATGTGGAGCGAGGTAGAAGCGGATCTGGAGGTTTCGGCAGCAAGGAGCGAGAAAGGGGATCTGGAGCAAGGCGAGGAAGAAGCAATGAAGGCAAGCATTGTCCGCGACAGCCTTTTTGTCAAGTCAGACAGTCGCCGAGGCAGCATGGGGAAGCGGAGACGCCCACGTGCAATCAACCGCCACGCGTCAACCGATGTCGCAGGCTTTTGGGGACCGCGGCACTCCGCGCTTGACTTTTGGCTTCGCCCCGAAGCCAAGCCCGAGCGCACCTTGAGCCCGGGGGCTACTGTCGGCGTTCTGGGAACGGGGGTCCCCAGACTTGCCTGCCTGCGGCCCATGGCGTGGCTGAGCTAGCAGGCCCGTACGGCCCATCTTTATCGACAAGGCATTCAAGACACTCGCGAGGCGGACGACGCAAGACCTCCTCAGGAGCGGCCTCGCCAGGCAGGCTCACGAGGGGCGGAGAGATCAAGGCAAGGCAAACCTCGCGAGGTCCTCGTGACATGAGCCATGACGATCGAGACCAGGCGGGCGCCAGCGCGCAGTGTCCTTGCTTCCTCTTTGGTGCCAAGGGGGCAAGTGCAGGAGCGGAGTACCGAGGCATCAAACAAAGGTTTCCATATTGGTGCAACGAGACCAAGACCAGAAGGACGGCAAGACGGAGGTCACCATGGAGCCCAAGACGGCGTCACCACCAGATCCTTTGGCAGGCAAAGACTACTTTTATCAGGATAAGCTGTACTAGTTGTCCCCTTTCGAATTGGCCATTGTGGCATCCCTTCCCGCTCAATATTTGGGGAGAGGACCAGGGCCTCTATATATAGGACTAGCCACTACCATAGATGGGGACCAACTCATCTTAGATCGGGGCCATTCCATCCTTAGCTTCACACCAACCAAGCATAAGAACACCTCACCTCAGGAGGCAGTTCTTCCCCTTGTACTGTTCATCATCAGCCCAAGAGGCAATCCACCACCACCACACTGGAGTAGGGAATTACACCACAACGGTGGCCCAAACCAGTATAAATCTTGTGTCTTTGTGTTGCAAGTTAGTCGAGTTCGTCCGCGAGATCTTAGAGAGCTAGGGAATGGATCGATAGGGAGAAAACCTTCACGGCACCCCAGTGTTCGAACCTTGAGGGTTTGCCGGAACCCGTGTGTCGGTGTTCTGGGAATGGGGGTCCCCAGACTTGCCTGCCTGCGGCCTGCGGCGTGGCTCGAGTGGGGGCCCAGTGCGGCCCAGCTTCATCAGCTCAAGCTCAAGACCCTCGCAAGGGGCCAAGCCTTGCGGGGCGGACACCAGGAGGCTTCCTCAGGAGCAGCTTCATTAGGCAGGCTCGGGAGGAGGCGGAGAGATCAAGGCAGGGGTGCCTCGCGAGGAGCCCGAGACGCAAGCCGTGAAGATCGAGATTAGGCGGGCGCCAGGCGGGCGCCAGCCTGTGCAGTGTCCTTGTTTCCCCTTCGGTGCAAAGGGATCAAGCACAGGCCAATGCGTCGGGCAAAGGTTACCATTCCGGTGCAACGAGACCATGACCAGCAGAGCGGGAGGACGGAGGTCACCGTGGAGCCCGAGACGGCGTCATCACCAGTGCTTTTGGCAGCCGAAGACCACCTTTGGTCACGATAACTTGTACTAGATGTTCCCCTTCAAAATGGCCAATTGTTGGCGCCCTTGCCACTCATTTTTGGGAAGAGGACCAGGGCCTCTATAAATAGGACTAGCCCCCGAAAGAAGAGGGGAGAGGTCCAAGGAGGGAAAAGAAGAAGAGAGAGGTCCAGAGAGAAAGAAAGAGAGAAGAGAAAGAAAGAGAGAAAGATCCGGACCAAGTAGAACATACCACGCCAGCTCAAGAACACCTCTCGCGAGGCCGTTCTTCCCCTGTATTGTTCATCATCAGCCCCTGAGGCAATCCACTACACCACACACTGGAGTAGGGTATTACACCACATCGGTGGCCCGAACCAGTATAAACCTCGTGTCCCTTGTGTGTTCTTCTTTCTAGCCTAGATTTCTTGCGAGCCATAGAAGCGCGAGTCGGTAGGGGAAAGATCTTTGTGCGCACCCCAGAGTTCGAACCTTAAGGGTCTGCCGGAACCCGAAATCCGACACCATGATCGGACATTTGGCGCGCCAGGTAGGGGTGCGCCGAAGCTTCCTTCCGTCGCTCCACGCTCCGTTGCTTTGTCGTCTCCATGGCAGATGCACGCCGCGCTCGTGCTGAGCGCCAGGCTGCCCTCGCCGCCCACGTCGCTCAAACGGCTCCCGTGAGCTATGTCTGAGCGACGTGGATCGATAGGGAGAAAACATTCATGTGCACCCCAGTGTTCGAGCCTTGAGGGTTTGCCGGAACCCGTGATCCGACAGAAGATCTTAGGCATCTAGAGATGGAGCCCGGGGTACTGCTCCACTGTGATGGAGGGTTTCGTTGTTGGAGCAGCTCCGGTGAGTTGTACAACGCCGAGGCTGAAGCAGGACAAGAGAGACAACGTTAACCTGAGTGGAATTCTAATAGCATCTCCAATAGATGAGGTAAAATATATAACCACAAAGTGCTAAATGTAAAATACATCAACCACTCATCTCTGAACTTAACTATCGAAACTGAATTTAACTGTCGAAACTGAACTTAACTGTCAAAACTGAATTTTTCTGTCGAAACTAAATTTTACTGTCAAAACTGAATGCACTAGTAGCATTAGCAGCAGCGCGTGCGAGAGCCGGGGTATCTGGTCGTGTAGCAGCATCAGGTGAGGTTACCCTGAGCAGCCAGCCACCATCGGCCAAACAGCCGCCCCCCGCAGCCCGCGACCAGCGGTGCGCCGCCCCGAAACCACTCCCCACCGCCAGTCCGCCGCCACCCCGGCCATCCCTCTTGGCCCCCCGTGCCCAGATTTTTCTCTGGCGATCCCCACGCCATCGCCCCACTGAGGGAGTCCTTGATTAAGGGGTCCTCGGGCGTATGGACTATGTGATGTGGGCCGGACTAATGGGCCATGAAGATACAAGACAGAAGACTTCCTCCCGTGTCCAGATGGGACTCTCCTTTACGTGGAAGGCAAGCTTGGCATTCGGATATGAAGATTCCTTCCTCTGTAAATTGACTCTGTATAACCCTAGGCCCCTCCGGTGTCTATATAAACCGGAGGGTTTAGTCCGTAGGGGCAATCATAATCATACAGGCTAGACGTCTAGGGTTTATCCATTACGATCTCGAGGTAGATCAACTCTTGTAAACCCCATATTCATCCAAGATAATCAAGCAGGAAGTAGGGTATTACCTCCATCAAGAGGGCCCAAACCTGGGTAAAACACCGTGTCCCTATCTCCTGTTACCTTTGATCCTCAGACGCACAGTTCGGGACCCCCTACCCGAGATCTGCCGGTTTTGACACCGACATTGCTACTTTCATTGAGAGTTTCACTCTGTCATCGTCGGAAGGATCGCTGGCTCTATCAGTCATCTACAACAATGCAACCCTGAGGGAGGTCTTTCTCCCCGGCCAGATCTTTGTGTTCAGTGGCTTCGCACTACGGGCCAACTCACTTGGCCATCTAGAGCAGATCGACAGCTACGCCCCAGGTCACCAGATTAGTTTTGGAAATCTGGATTATGTCGCTGATATCCAAGGAGACTTGATCTTCCAAGGGTTCGCGACCCCAACCTCCGCTCTGGCCTTAAATCCAGAGCGCGTCACTAGGTCCAAAGACGGGATTCCCAAGTCCTCCAAACTCTCTTCAGCTATTAAGCCTAGTATGGGAGAGCCGGAGGAAACAACGTCACCAACAATCATCATGAAGCCAGACTCTTCTTCGAACATTGGCTTCAGACCCTCGGAGTCAGCATCGTGGGAGCTCGATCAAGGATTTTCCTTCCCGCCGTAGTCCACGGACTCTCTTCTCCCCAGCCAAACCTCGCCTTTAAGTGAGGCTCTGGACTTAATGCGATCCCTCGTCATTACAGAGGGCCAACGTCCGAACTACGCCCAACCTGGACTAGGGGCTGAGAGCGGGGAATTTTACGTCCCACCCACCACCCACTTCATAGCCACTGTCGAGGATCTAACCGACATGCTTGACCATACCTCTGAAGACATCTATGGTATGGACGTCGATGCCACAGACGAACAAAGCCAAAACCCACCGCATACCCGATGCTGGGCGGCCACCTCCACATGCGACGTATACATGGTGGATACGCCAAAAGAGGATGGCGATGAAGGCAGTAAGGATCCAATCAAGGACAATAACACTGATAAACCACCAAAGCGGCGGCACTAGAGGCGCTGTTCAAAATCACGCCGCGACAAAGAAAGTAATACCGGCAACGGAAACGATAACACTCCGGAGAATGCCGAAGACCTAGACGCCCCCGCCGAACCAAGTTCTGAATAGGATGATAGGGAGGAGGGGCAGGGTAACCCTGACGAGCCAGTCGGAAACGAGGACCCGGAGGACAACAATTATATGACACCCTCCGAAGATGAAATAAGCCTCGACGATGAAGACTTCATCGTGCCAGAGGAACCCCTCGAGCAAGAACACTTTAAGCAATAGCTCATCGCAACTGCGAGGAGCCTAAAAAGGAAACAACAACGGCTTCAAGGCGAACATGATATGCTCAACGACAGATGGACTAATGTCCTGGCAGCCGAGGAATATGGCCTCACACGACCAACCAAAAGCTACCCGAAGCGCAAGTTGTTACCCCAATTCGACGTTGAGGCACGGGAGCCCCTAACATCAGCGCGTAGCGCATTCGTTAAACCAGACCAGCGACCACGTAGCCGAGACAGAACGGCTACCCAAGCCGAACACCAGCCCACATTACCCCGTCGTAAAGGCAGGGAGACAGTGGCCCAGGATTACACCTACGACCTATGGCAGAACCTGGACACTAGGGCAGGCCTAGCCAGATCAATCTACGGGTCAAGGGGACGTTCCCCAACACGAGAGGACGACTATCAGCCCCGGCGTGATCAACACAACCTCACTCAGGGTGAAACCCGCATAGGGACGTCTGCTGAACTCCGTCGTGACGTCGCCCGTTATAGAGGAGCCACACACCCCCTGTGCTTCACCGAGGAAGTAATGGAGCATGAATTCCCAGAAGGGTTTAAACCTATGAATATCAAATCATATGATGGAACAACCGACCCCGCAGTATGGATTGATCATTTTCTTCTCCATATCCACATGGCCCGCGGTGATGATCTCCATGCCATCAAATACCTCCCACTAAAATTAAAGGGACCAGCCCGACACTGGCCAAACAGCCTCCTAGAGAACTCCATTGGCAACTGGGAAGACTTGGAAGACGCCTTTCGTGACAACTTCCAAGGTACATATGTCCGGCCTCCGGACGCCAATGACCTCAGTCACATCATCCAGCAGCCCGGAGAGTCAGCCAGGAAACTCTGGACTAGGTTCCTAATTAAAAAGAACCAATTTGTCGACTATCCGGATGCCGAAGCCCTTGCGGCCTTTAAACATAGCGTCCGAGATGAGTGTCTCGCCCGTCACCTCGGCCAAGAAAAACCTAAATCCATGGTAGCTCTTACCTCACTGATGACCCGCTTTTGCACGGGAGAAGATAGCTAGCTTGCTCGTAGAAGCAATAGCACCAGCGATCCTGGCACCTCCGAAGCCAGGGACGGCAATGGCAAACCACGACGCAATAAAAACAAGCATCGAAACAATAACGCAGGAACCCAAGACACGATGGTCAACGCCGGATTCAGTGGCCCCAAATCCAGTCAACGGAAGAAGCCATTCAAGGCAAACAGAGATGGTCCATCCAGTTTAGACAGGATACTCGATCGGCCCTGCCAGATTCATGGCAGCCCTGACAAACCCGCTAACCATACCAACAGAAATTGCTGGGTTTTCAAACAAGCCGACAAGCTCAATGCCGAACACAAAGGGAAGGGGCTGCCCAGTGACAGCGAAGACGAAGAGACTCGCCAACCAAACAACGGGGGGCAGAAGCAATTTCCCCCCGAAGTCAAAATGATAAACATGCTATATGTGACGCATATCCCTACAAGGGAGCGCAAGCGCGCACCACGAGACGTTTATGCCATAAAACCGGTCACCCCAAAATTTAACCCATGGGCGGCCTGCTCGATTACTTTTGATCGCAAGGACCACCCAACCAATATCCGTCATGGAGGTTCGACAGCTCTGGTCCTCGATCCAATTATTGATAGATTCCTTCTCATACAGGTCCTTATGGACGGCGGTAGTAGCCTTAATTTACTTTATCAAGACACTGTCTGCAAGATGGGCATTGGCCCCTCAAGGATCAAGCCCACCACAACTACCTTCAAGGGAGTAATACCTGGAGTCGAAGCTCACTGCACGGGTTCAATCACATTGGAAGTCGTCTTTGGTTCGCCGGACAACTTTCGCAGCGAAGACTTGATCTTCAATATTGCCCCGTTCCGCAGCGGCTACCATGCACTGCTCGGGCGAACCGCTTTTGCTCATTTCAATGCGGCCCCACACTACGCCTACCTAAAACTTAAGATGCCCGGTCCACGCGGAGTCATCACGATCAACGGAAACACGGAACGCTCCCTCCATAGCGAGGAGCATACCGCAGCCATCACAACCGAAATACAAAGCGGCCCCATCAAGCCGCATATCTCATCGGCCATTAAGCTGCTGGCCTCTATTACACAGGACCAGCCAATTTTAAAGCTGGATTAGTAGTTCGGCGTCTGTCATTCGCCACATATACCCGCGACGTTCGTATCGCGCATGCATAATTATGCACTTAAAATACCTTGGTGATCGGTGGAGGCATAATACGAGTAGGACCTACAACACGGTTCGCCCTCCTACAACCTTTTTTCTCTTTTCTAACTATATCTTATCTTTTGCCATAGGTGAATAAAAATGGTTCATACTATGGACCTACAAGGACTCTTTCTGAGCCCGGTTTCATACAAATAACCAAAGATTACTCCTTTTAAGGAATACTTTTCGCTGAGGCAACGGCAACGCAGACGTGCGACAGGAGGTCCAAAAGATTTTCTATAGACCAAACACTCTATTTAAAACCTGTATAGAGCCTTTTTTCTTAGCCTTCGACCCCTGGCATGTAAAATGGCCTGGGTAGTGGTGTTATAATCTGTAAGATTGCGTTCGACGTATCAATCAGATTCAAGTGAACATAATCTGTCTTCAGTATTTGCTTTTCCTCATAGAACTGCATTTTTTGGTTGTTTCATGCACACACCTCAACACAAATCACCAGGGGCTCGATACGGCAACATATGGGTTGCCGAAAAGTCCGAACAGCTCTACAACATACTTCGGCATCACGAGTTTGGCATTATATGCATCAGCTCCGAATCATGTCTTTGGTCAATAGTTGGGTTGCCCGGCTCCTGTGCTTACTACCTTACATTATGTCTTATCGTCTAGGGTAGTAAAGGGAGAACTACTACGATTGTGTTTCCGGTTCACCTGGTTAAACACCTCAGTAGAGAAAGCCGAAAACTAACTGTCATGATGCGGTGAGAGCTGGTCAACCACTCGGAGACTTATTGGAATCTTTTGCGATTTCTTTCGTACTACACGAAGGACCGTTCTTTATTTTTTTGGTCACCCATGTAACGCAACCGTATTCGGATAACCGCGTACATACCAGGGCTACATAGTAGACCCACCATAAAACTCCTATGGCTAAGTGAAAGTGTTAAAGCCCCATAGTCCGATTGCCTAGTTCTCCACACTGACACCTCCGTTATGGACCAAGACGTTAGGTCAAGAGTGATCATGTGCTATTCCGAACACCCCAGTATTATATGCGAGGGTGCCGAAGCCGACGACAGGCAAACTTTCATATTACAAAAGATGGCCACATAGGAGGAAATAACTTTTAGGCAAAGGCATGAATACAACACAGCCTTAATGTATCATAATATTATTCTCACAATTCCGGTGCATTTATTCGAACATAATATCCTTCGAGCAGTGACCCTCTATCAAGTGGGCGCCCTCTAGGACGTCCACCAAATAATGCTCCGGCGTGTGATGGTCCCTGCCTCCGGGCAGGCCCTTAGCTGCAACATCGGTGGTCTTCATCTCTGCACAGTACATCTTGACACGGGCGAAGGCCATCCGGGCACCTTCTATGCACGCCGACCGCTTGACGGCATCGATACGCGACACTGCATCGACAAGTCGCCGCACCAAATCAAAATAGCTGTTTGGAATGGGTTCAGCCAGCCATAGCCGGACCACGACGTCCTTCATGGTAGTTCCGGACATCTTGTGGAGCTCAGCCCACTGCGCCATCTGTTTGTTTAGTAACGCGGACGCCGTGACATGTTGAATTGTGACCAGAAAAGCTTCTCCGCAGCACGCCCTTCCTGCACTTGGAAGAACTGCGCCACGTCGGAGACACTCTTTGGCAGGTCCAAGAACGTGTCAGGAGAACTCCACAATTGGTTAAGTAGAGCATACTTCGGGTCGTCGAACTTAGTCTGTAAAAGAAAGGGCTTACCAGCCACTATCTCCCCAGCTTGCCGGATCTCCTCCCGAGCCGCTATAGACTCTGATCGTGCTTCTCTCACCTCTTGTAAGGCTTTGTCGAGTTCAACTGCCTTGGCTTTGTTATCCTCCTCGAGTGCGTTGCATTTGCCAGTGGCATCCTTCAGCTCTCGCTCCATGGTAGATATTCTCTCCTTGCACTGGCGCTGAGTGGCCTGTTCGGCCTTTAAATCAGCAGTTGCCTTCTTGGCAGCCGCATTACTCACTCTGGCCTGCTCCTTGGCCTGGGCAAGCTCGGCCCGAAGGGTCTCAACCACAGTAGCACCATCTACAATTATGCATGTCACAATGTATAATTTTCAGCCTTGTGCTCATACTATTATACATGCGTAAGCGGGCTGTCCCAAAACATACCTTGTGCCTCGTCGAGCCACCTGTTAATGAGGGTAATGTCCTCATCAGCCAACTCAAGTTTATGCTTTAAATCTGCAACTTCCGCAGCTTGGGCAGTCACCTTTGACATAACAGCCTGTTTTCAAATTAATTATGTTACTTCCTGAGCATATTTTTTTGATCCTCTGACCGCCTCCCTGTGGAAACCGACTAGAGTCTCAGGGGCTAATATCTATATACAGGCGCATTTTTGCATGAAAAGAGCGGTTGAAGGTATTACATTGCATACCTCAAAGCCTCTCAGCATGCTCATGAAGGCTTCATTCAATCCGCTTCTCGTGGACAGAATCCTCTCAACTACCGTACCCATTAAGGTACGATGTTCCTCCGAGATGGGCGCATGTTGTAATGTGCCCATTAGTGTATCCGGCACCTCCGGATTCCCGGAGACTGCTACGGGAGTACATACTCCCTTCAAAAGGGTATGCTTACTCGACCCTAGAATCATCGTCTGCTATAAATCGGATAGTTTGGGGCCCTCATTGTTGGTCCCGTGGGGGCTGCCTCCCCCAGACCCTTGACGGTCGAAGTATCAACTTCGGGTGCTGTCTCCATTGTCCCTCGTGCTGCTGGATGGTTAAGGGATATCCTCCGGGATGACATCTCGAAGTTGTCCGCCCTTAGGGGCGATGAAGCTTGTGGAGGCGTCTCACTTTCCATCATACCCGGAGGCAAGTCCCCTGATGAGGAGGTCTGTTGAGGTAGATAGCGGGCCGGACTACAAACATATGGTTTAAATGTTACCCATGCAAACTTAAAAGAACGGGATATGTCTAGAGCATCCTTGTTCACTTACGATTCGGCAAAGGGCTTGTACCTAGAAAGGAGCTCTTAGTCAACATCGGCTTTCGAATCCGAACCATCTGGCAGGGATATCTTCCCTCTCTTGGGTGCCTCCACCTCCAAGTCTTCAGAGGCAGTCCTTTTCTTCCCATGGGGGAAGGGATATCCCCTTCTTCTTCCCCTTTGTCTTCATCTTGAGTAGAGGGAGCTTTAGTCTCCCCGGACGTAGCGTCCAGTATACCTTTAGTGCGGGGCCACCTTCAGCCCTCTTGGTCTTCTTCTTGTCCTCCTCCACCGGCATTTGATACGGCGCCGGGGCCAACATCCTCATTAACACAGGATCAGCTGAATCTTCGGGAAGTGGAGCCGAACACCTAATTTGTTCTGCCTTCTTTATCCAGCCCTGATCAAAATTAGGTTTCTCAGCACATCGCTATGGGATAATCAACTGAGTTGTGTTCAGAAGTTGGGTGCTTACCGAGGTATCCGGATGGTTGCAGTCGAGGCCGATGTCCTCGGTTGTGTCCGACCACTGCTTTCGGGTCTTGAAGAATAGTTTCCACATCGCTCTGTGCGTTGTGTCGAAGAATTGCTGAAGGGTCCACGAACCTTCCGGATTGAACTCCCACACGCGGAGAGGCTGTCGCTGACACGGGAGTATTCGGCAGACTAGCATCACCTGGCCACGTTAATGAGGTTGGTGTCCTTTTCAAGGATGCTCTCGATACGACTTTGCAGGGTCTGCACTTCATCAGTTGATCCCCAGTCAAGCCCCTTATTAATCCACGATGCGAGTCGCAATGGAGGGCCAGATCGGAACGCAGGTGTGGCTGCCCATTTAGTACCCGGGGTTCAATGATATAGAACCACTCCCACTGCCATAAGTTGGAGGTTTCCGTGAAGGTGCCTTTTGTCCAGATAGTATTAGCGAGCTTGCTCACCATAGCACCACCGCACTCCGCCTGCTCTCCGTCGACTATTTTCGGCTTCACATTGAAGATCTTGAGCCATAGGCCGAAGTGTGGGGGATGCGGAAAAAATCTTCACACATAACGATAAACGCCAAAATGTGGAGAAAGGAGTCTGGAGCTAGATCGTGAAAATCAATCCCATAATAGAACATAAGGCCACGAACGAATGGGTCGAGAGCGAACCCTGGCCCGGTGAGGAAGTGAGAGATGAATACAACCATATCACCGGATTTAGGTGTGGGGACAACCTGCCCCTTGGCAGGGAGCCTGTGGGGGATTTCCGCAGTCAGGTACCTCGCCTCCCGGAGCTTCACGATATCTTCCTCGGTGACCGAGGAGGCTGTCCACCTGCCTTGGGAGCTGGATCCTGACATGACTAGAAGGCTTGGTAGCAATGAAAGAAATCGAGACCTGGGCGCTGGAGCTTGAGGCTGGAAGGGCTGAGGAAGAGGTAGGTGTGGGGGAGAAAGACGGGTCTGTACCCCTTTATAAAGGCGATGAACATCGAACGCATCCTCATGGGCCTTAAAGCTCGCCTGTTCCCAAGGGATCGTGCAAACGACATGGTTGGATTACCCACGCCCATATTGATAATAATCCCGTGATAAGGGGGCACGATCTCTGCTTTAACAGCATGTGCCAATAAAGATCGTGTCTCGTAACGTGGAGCGAGAGGCTGAAAGACAGTTCGAAATAATAACCAGGCAAGGGACATAACGTCTTGCCACGAAAGCTGTCAATAGATGGGACTTGTTAAATATTATACCCTGTTGTGGTTGTATGCGGTTTCTGATTCGCAGAGCTGGACATGTTTTCTGTGTTCGAGGACTACTTTCAAGTATTCGGAGGAGGAACGCACCTTGCAATGCCAAAGACAATCTGCGCACCGGACACATCGACATTGAATCCTGGTCCAGGGGCTACTGAGGGAGTCCTGGATTAAGGGGTCCTCGAGCGTCCGGGCTATGTGACGTGGGCCAGACTAATGGGCCATGAAGATACAAGACAGAAGACTTCCTCCCGTGTCTGGATGGGACTCTCCTTTACGTGGAAGGCAAGCTTGGCATTCAGATATGAAGATTCCTTCCTCTGTAAACCGACTTTGTATAACCCTAGGTCCCTCCGGTGTCTATATAAACCGGAGGGTTTAGTCCGTAGGGGCAATCATAATCATACAGGCTAGACGTCTAGGGTTTAGCCATTACGATCTCGAGGTAGATCAACTCTTGTAAACCCCATATTCATCCAAGATAATCAAGGAGGAAGTAGGGTATTACCTCCATCAATAGGGCCCGAACCTGGGTAAAACACCGTGTCCCTGTCTCCTGTTACCTTCGATCCTCAGACGCACAATTCAGGACCCCCTACCCGAGATCTGCCAGTTTTGACACCGACATCCACCACCGCCGGCGACCACCGCCCCCACCGTGAACCTAAGATAGATACTGGGGTACCTCTCCGGCGAGCCCCCCTCCCCGCCGCGACTGAAGTGTAGCTAAATCGGAGCAGCATCACAAGCAAGAGCAAGAGCGAGAGCAACAACACGAGCAAGAGCAAGAGCAAGAGCAATAGCAAGAGCAGACCAAGCAGGGGACCAAGAGCAAGAGCAGAGCAGTAGCGCGAGCGAGAGCTAAAGCAGCAGTAGCTCCTACTGCTGTGAACGTCGTGCCGAGGGAGCGACGCCGTGGAGGAAGTGGCCGGCGACGCCGCGTGATGGAGTCGTGTCGTGTCAGCTCAGGACCGAGCGCCAGCAGCACCGTGAGATCAAATGAAGAAGAACATGCGGCAATTAGTGTACAACCTATTTGGTGGCGCCGATTAGGCCTCAACTTCATCTGAGAAAATGGTGATGATGATGCTCTTCCAGTGGTGCAGGTGAAGACGGCGGTGTGGGAATGGAGGTGGCGCGAAAGACGAGGGGAACATCGGGGCAGCTCCTTGGAGGTGGAGGACGGGGTGGCTGAACCGGTGGGACGACGACATCGATGATGGATCCTCATCTGGTATGGTGGATGAGGGACGTCGAGGTGTTGCTGTGGACGACGTCATCAGGGAAGAGGCTCCGGCTGGGTGGCGGACAGAGGACGGTGTGGGGCTTCGTGGTTTTTCGCGGTCTCGGTGTACGAATGGGTGGGCGGATGGGATGGGAGTGGGGAACCATGGCTTAGGGACGCGCTTGTATGAAATGTGGGGTAAGTTATGAAAGTACCCCCACCGATTTGACCTAGGCGGTTCTTTCGGTTTAGGGGTATCACGGGCATTTCACGTGTCGGGATTTCACAGGAGGTGGGAGTTTTCACGCGCGTTGTAATTTTGGAATAGCAAGGCGTGGTTTGATATGGAGGGAGTTGTCAGAGCACAATGAGACATAGATATATCTTAAATATTTCGGGTTAACAAGCCACGAGTTGAAATTTCCGGACAAGCCTAACATGTACTTTACCAAATCAATTCGTACTTCCGTCAACGAAAAAACAAAAAGAAATCAATTCGCAGCACACAAGAGAGTCTAGTCACGTGTACTGTACCAAATCAATTCGCACTACAAATGTCATTCAAAACTTTGAACTCATGTTATGTTCAATTAAAATATTTCGCTATGTGTATAATGCATGCAACCTGCTACTCAAATGAACGTTTTAGTGCATTCCAAACGTATATATTACCGCTTCAATATGAACTAAAATTGAATTCGTTTCTCTATTTGAATAAGATCTACAATAATGATTGTTGTGAAGTCAAACAATTTGAATTTGTTTCTCTATTTTAATAAGATCTACAATCATCATTATTGTCAACTTAAACCATAATTTGTGCATTATCTTCACAGCACACCACATGATTACTCTCGAGTTAGATATGAACTATGTGTACTATATGAACTCGAACTCCGTTTTTTGAATCCACATTACGTTGTTTTCAAACCACAGTACATTTCAAGCTCTAGCTAGATCTTCATAATCTAAACCATGTCTCATATGTATAATGTGTTTATCACATAATGTATGGTGCCCCGCCCCCTACGCTTACAACTATTTAGATGTGAGTTGCAAACACCATACAATCCCACAAATTCACAGAAAATATGAGATTGTTCGATATATAGTATTGTTTAGATTGTTCGATATTTAGTTTTAAGCTGCAAACGCCACACATTATCACAAATTCAAATAAAATGTGAGATTGTTCTATGTATAGTATGGTTTAGATTGTTTGACATTTAGCTATGAGTTGCAAATGCCATGCATTATCACATTATGGTATAACATGTGCAAAACCATAGCACGCGTATCACCGCTCACAACAAAAAAAAGACACATCCGCGACATTTTGGGCCGAACGAAATTTTTTTCTGTCATACATATGACACTTCTATGACGATAATTGTGACAAAACCCGGTATCATCATAGATATGGTGGGCTCCTACTTCTATGACAAAAAATCATGACAGAAAATGGGCTTTTCATCCTAGGCGGGCCGGAGACGTAGCTGCATGACATTCTTTGGGCCGTCCATGACGGAAAAAACCGTGGTAGAAGCGAGGGTGACGAAAATTTCGGGGAGTTCCCAGTTACGGTGGGAGGTTGGGGGCCGAGCGATGCGCGTTTCTCTCGTACACGTACACGCGTGTGTGCGAGGCATTGGCTCTAACTGAACCCGAGCGGGGCGTTGGGCCCTAACTGAACCCGAGCGATTGCACTGTAGGCTACGTGTTACTGAACCCGAGCGATCGATCAATGGCTGTTAACTGAACCCGATCGAGCGATTCCTTCGCTACTGCTGCTAACTTAAGCCGATCGACTGGATGGACAGTGAGCATTGCAGGGGGGGGGTTGGATGAACAGTGAGCGGTGGTGTTGCCTCTGGATGAACAGGACCCCGTGGTGTGGAGGGCTGGATGAACAGTAGACGGTGGAGGGGTGCCCGTGGAGGGGTGGTTGAACAGGACCCCGTGGTGTGGAGGGCTGGATGAACAGTAGATGGTGGAGGGCAGTAGACGGTGGAGGGGTGCTCGTGGAGGGGTGGTTGAACAGTAGCCGGTGGAGTAGCGCGCGGTGGAGGCTGGATGAACAGGAGCCCGTGGAGGCTCGAGGAGGCCGACAGTAGCCTGTGGAGGCTGGAGGAGGTCGACGGTGGAGATGAACTGTATCCCATGGAGTCCCGTTTTGCGGTACGCCACACCCCTCCTGATGAACAGGACCCCCGTTTCGACCGTAGCAGGTCTGTTTCGTCCGTTTTGCGGTACGCCACACCCCTCCCGATCAACAAGACCCCCGTTTCGACCGTAGGAGGTCTGTTTCCTCCATTTTCCGGTACGCCACACCCCTCTGGATCAACAGGACCCCTGTTTCGACCGTAGGAGGTCAGTTTCGTCCGTTTTGCGGTACGCCAGACCCCTCCCGATGAACAGGATCCCGTTTCGAACGTGGCCGGTCGAACACAAGGCCGTTTCCTCCGTTCTATGGTACGCCAGGCCTCGTTTCCATCGCCTGTTCCGTCCAAGCCCTCCCGATGAACACGACCACGCATTCCATTCCAACCCAGCCGGTTGGCTCCCACGCGTTCCGTTGCCTCCTGATGAACACGACACATTCTGTTGCCTCCCCATGAACACGACGCATTCCGTTGCCTCCCCATGAACACGACGATGACGCTATTTCTCCGATCCGACCCAGCCATGTCAACGAGCCCTCGCCGTACGTATGCGCGACTAGGCGTTCGAGACCCCGCCTGTATGTACACATATGTGGTCGTATTTTCTTTCTTGCACCCTGGCCGTTGTACGTACGTGTACATGCTACGTGTGCGCCTCTACTACGACACGTGCACGCCTCTACATCCACCAGTATATATGTACGTACACGTTCGCGATGAAAATGACAACGCTACGTACGCTTCGACCAGGTGGGTCCCGACTGTCAGGCACTTCCTTGCGTGCGAAGATGTAGCTGGTGGGTCCCAGCAGTCAGGGGGGCGAATCGTTTTGTTTTTTTGCCCAGACGCACTTCCTTGCGTGCGAAGGTGTAGCTGGTGGGTCCCAGCAGTTAGGGGGGAAACGTTTTCTTCGCGAAATACGGTGGCCCGTCCGGTGGGTCCCCGTTGTCAGGTGGAGGAATAATTATTTTGCGCGTAATAAGGAGGCACTTCCTTGCTGCGGCCGTGGACCCAGATGTCAGCGTCTCCACGCACAGTACTCTTCCGATGTAAGTCCGTCATTGACCACATTGACCACGCCGCCTCGAGAGCACCACGGCGGTGGACGACGGCGAGGCCTAGGAAGGGGATGACACGGAGGCAGGGAAGACTCGGCAGTTGTTTCCCATGCGGAGGGGAGTACGACTGTACGAGGGTTTACTAGTTCGTCTGCCGTCGCCGGAGAATAACAGCAGGTGTGGGTGAGTAGAGGGATGGCTAGGCCAGCGATGTGAGTACGGTGGGGCGGCGAGGCCTGCGCGGCAGCACAGCCGGCCGCGGGGAGAACGGAGCAGGCAGTCCCGCCGACGCTTGTTTGAGCGGCTCGAGCAGGAAGAGTAGAGATTGAAGAAGCAGGACGGCCGTTGGATGGACATCCAACAGTTAGTGCTTGTGCGTCAACCTTTTTTTAGGAAAGCCTCAAATTTGTGGAAAACAGCATACAACCCATCTGCCATTATTTCTAATAATTTACAGCCCATTTACTAATTCTTAAGGTTTTTTTGGTGCCCATATTCTTTTTGTTAGCATTACAGCCCATATTGTGCCACGGTTAAAAAATTATACGAAATTTTGCATATTTCGGTGCGGTCCGAACTGTTTTTAGTCCCAAAATTTCGACACACATTCAAACTAATTTTAAAAATAAATGTATATCAATATAAAATCCAACAAATTCTCCATGCATAAAAATTAATGTAATTTAAGTCTTGAAATTTTAAAAAAAAGATATTTGAAACTAATTGCCAGTTTGATGTGTTTTAAAAATGTACAAGCCATTTCTCATTACTAATGGGCCATTTTCCATGCCAGCCGAATGAAAGCTCTCCTCGTCTTGGAAGATTTGCAGCCCAACAGGCCTAACAAAGCGACTTACTTGGCAAATCACAAAAAAAACTAGGATGTGGCGGTGGACCCAGCTGTCAGCCTCTCCACGTACAGTGCTCTTCCGATGGAAGTCGTTCCTTGACCACGCCGCGCGGAGAGCACCACGGCGGTGGACGACGGCGAGGCCTAGGAAGGGGACGACGCAGAGCCGGGGAAGACACGACAGTGGAAGCCCGCGCGGAGAGGAGTACGAGGGTTCCCTAGTTCGGCTGTGGTGTGAGGTTGCCGTCGCCGCAGGGCCTGGCCAGCGGTGGGAATAGTAGGGTTGGTGAGGCCTCTGCGGCAGCACAGCCGGCCACGGGAGGCAGGAGTATGCGGCACGACCGGCGCTGCTTTGGGCGGCTGGAGCAAGAAGACCAGAGGTTGAAGAAGCACTACGGCCGTTGGATGGACATCGTACGGTCACTGGAGCTAGAACCGTTCATATTGACTAAGTTGACAAAGCCCTCCGTCCCCGTCAACTTAGTGGGCCCACAAGTTAGCCTCCCACCAAGGTGGGTCCCAGCTAGCCGGGGGAGTATTCATTTTTTTGTGCGTAATAAGGAGGCACTTCCGGTGGGTCCGAGCTGACAGCGGAGGGAACATTTTTTTCACAAAATACAGTGGCCCGTCCAGTGGGTCCCAGCAGTCAGGGGGAAACGATTTTTTCGCAAAATAGTGGTGGCCCGTCTGGTGGGTCCCCGCTGTCAGGTGGAGGAATAATTATTTTTCGCGTAATAAGGAGGCACTTCCTTGCGGCTTTCGTGGACCCAGTTGTCAGCCTCTCCACGTACAGTACTCTTCCGATGGAAGTCGGTCGTTGACCACATTGACCACGCCACGCCGAGAGCACCACGGCGGTGGACGACGGCGAGGCCTAGGAAGGGGATGACGCGGAGCCGGGCAAGACGCGGCAGTGGATGCCCACGCGGAGAGGAGTATGAGCGTTCACTAGTTCGGCTGCGGTGTGAGGCTGCCATCGCCGCAGAATAACAGGGGGTGTGGGTGAGTGGAGGGATGGCCTGGCCAGTGGTGGGAGTAGTATGGGGGCGGTGAGGCCTCTGCGGTAGCACAGCCGGCCACGGGAGGCAGGAGCAGGCGGCACGACCGGCGTTGCTTTGGGCGGCTGGAGCAAGAAAACCAGAGGTTGAAGAAGCACTATGGCCGTTGGATGGACATCATACGGTCACTGGAGTATTGACTAAGTTGACAAAGCCCTCCGTCCCCGTCAACTTAGTAGGCCCACAAGTCAGCCGAACAATATGGTGGGTCCCAGCTAGCGGGGGGTATTCATTTTTTTGGGCGTAATAAGGAGGCACTTCCTTGCGTGCGAAGATATAGCTGGTGGGTCCGACCTGTTAGCGGGGGGAACATTTTTTTGGGAAATACAGAGGCCCTTCCTGTGGGTCCTAGCTGTCAGGTGGAGGAATCATTATTTTGCGTGTAATAAGGAGGCATTTCCTTGCGTGCGGCCATGGACCCAGCTGTCAGCCTCTCCACGTACAGTCCACTTTCGATGGATGTCGTTCATTGACCACGTTGACCAGGCCGCGCCGAGAGCACCAGAGCGGTGGACGACGGCGAGGCCTAGGAAGGGAACGACACGGAGCCAGGGAATACTCGGCAGTTGTTTCCCACGCGAAGGAGTATGAAGGTTTACTAGTTCGTCTGCCGTCGCCGGAGAATAACATCATGTGTGGGTGAGTAGAGGGATGGCTAGGCCAGCGATGGGAGTACGGTGGGGCCGTGAGGACTGCGCGGCAGCATAGCCGGCCGCGGGAGGAGGGAGCAGGCATGCTTGTTTGAGCGGCTGGAGCATGAAGAGCAGAGATTGAAGAAGCACGATAGTCGTTGGATGGACACCCAACAGTCACTGCTCTCGTGTGTTGACTAAGTTGATAGGGCATTGCATGTGCGTCAACCTTTTTTTATGAAAGCATACACGTCAACCTGTACTAGGCGCACAAGTCAGCCTCAAATCTATGGAAAACAGCATATTTGGAGTCCATCTGCCATTATTTCTAATAATGTACAGCCCATTTGCTAATTCTTAAGAATATTTTTGGAGCCCATCTTCTTTTTGTTAGCATTACACCCCATATTGTGGCCATGGTTAAAAAGTATACGAAATTTTGCATATTTCGGTGCGGTCAACTGTTTTTAATCCAGAAATATCAATTCACATTCAAACTATTTTGAAAAATAATTTATATAAATATAAAATCCAAATAATTGTCCATGCATAAAAATCAATGGAATTTAAGATCTTGCAATGAAAAAAATTGAAACTAATTCCCGGTTTGATGTGTTTTAAAAATGTACAGCCCATTTCTGGGTAAGCCGAATGAAACTCTCCTCGTCTTGAAAGATTTGCAGCCCAGCAGGGCCGATAAAGCAAGTAGGCCTTGTTTGGGTATTTCTTAAAAAAAATAGAACTGGGCTAGCCATTTTCAGCAAGAAAAAAACACAACTGGGCTCATGATGTGGTAAACATAAATAAAACCTTGGCTAGAAGGGCCACAGCCCCCACACAGCCCCGTTGTTACCCTGATCCGTCGCTAAAACTAGTATAAATAACAACTGCTTGTTCCTCAAAAAAACTGCGCGACTTGCTGGGTCCCTGGTGTCAGCCGCTCGTAGTGTAATTCTCTCATTTATTGACTACGTTGACAATGTCGTGAGCCCCAGATGTCCAACCATTAGGAGGAACCATATTTTTGGGCTTGTACTATAGAGGCACTTGCTTGCATACTGCCATGACGCTGGTGGGTCCCTACTGTCATCCTCTCCACGTACAGTCATCTCCTTGTTCCTCTCGGTTGTTGACGACGTTGACAACGCAAGAGGGCGGCACACCGCGCATGGCGAGCGAACCAAGGCCGCAAGGCGGAGGACGACGACGAGGCTTCAGACGGAACGAGCAGGAGCCGTTGAAGATGCGTCGGTCCAGTCGCAGGAGGAGGGGAGTACGAGGGTTGACTGGTTCGGGCGCGGGTGCGTGTTGGGGCTGACGTCGCCGGAGAATAAAAGGACGTGTGGGGGAATAGAGGGAGGGACTGGACAGCGTTGGGGGGTACATACGGTAGGGCGGAGGAGGCGTAGCTAGCCATGGGAGGCGGGAGCAGGCGGAGCCGACGGGGTGGTTTGGTTTGGGAGGCTGGAGGAAGAAGAAGACAAGAGATAGAAGATACACGACAGATGTTGGATGTCAATGCAACGGCTGGTAGGCAGAATCGTTTGTTGACTGGTTAGTAAGTCGACACCACCTTGGATAGGCTATTTCCTCGTGGGTCCCAAATGTCAGAATCCAAATCTGTCATGGTCATGCAGCCTTTCCTATGAAAATTTACAGCCCATTTGATGTGCTAGTTCGAAATAAGTTTGTGGGTGCTGGTGGGGGCTAACCACTTGGCTTCTGTAATGCACAGTGAGCTCAAGCAGCCGACGAGAGTGATGTTGTTTCCCTTGGTTGGGATTTTTTACAATATTTCACTCTAAATTAAACGAATGGCAAGCCATTTGCCTTGTTTCAAAGAAAATATGATAGTCACAGCCGAGTTGAGAAGGGCAGGAACATCTAACTCCAGCTTACAAACTGTATAAAAGCACGAGGGTTAATTGTTCATCAGGTTTACAAAAAAACCAGATTGAAAAGGGCAACAACATCTAACTCCAGCACTATTTTCTGCAGTCACAGCCAAATGGATCGGTCAGGTCCATAGAATGAACATCCTGGGTCATAAAATTTACTGGATTATGACCACAATATGTTGTAAATAGAAGCCCGTCACGTTCAGAAGCTCTTTTGCCCACCTGAAACTCCTTTTTTTGCTCTTCGACATACCCATCTATCAATTCAGTAAATATATGGGCTTTTGAATTGATTTTACTATTTATGTCAGGACCCCGATTCCAAGTCACATCGATCTAGCCGGTAACACTTCATATCACTTTGCGGCCTCACACACGGTATTCCCACGGGTGTCGCCTTACCATGGCACGGGACCGTTTGCGCCTTTTGGCTCACGTATATGATAGTGTCGCTAGCATCCATATGACAGGGAACCCGGGCCGAAATGGCTAGTCGTGAACCCAAAGCGGCACCAACATATGGGGACAGGCATACATGAATCACATCGAGCATGTCAGTCAGCAGCGTGTGAATCCGGGCTGTAGCACTGGGCTAACAAGACTCCGGGAACCCGGGCTGTAGCAGGCTAGGCAGGACTCCGGATGTCACCACGTGACATTTCCCCAAGGGGACAGACACAGGAACCAAGTGAAACACATGCCGGCCAGTCAAGTGTCCTGAGCAGTAGTGCTGAGCTAGCAGGACTCCGGTGAACCAAGCTGTAGCAGACTACTATGGCTCATGGAAGCACTAGACTACATTTCCCCATAAGAGAGGCTGCCAAGGATAAACAACTAGATTGTCGGATCCCGCACATACCAAGCATTTCAATCATACACACAATATGCTCGATATGTGTAAATACAACATGGCATCACAACATAACTCTATGACTCAAATATTTATTCATTAGGCTCCGAGGAGCGAGATATTACAAACATGGGTCTCATGACGCAACAATCATAGCATACAAATCAAAGCACATGCAGAAGCTTAACAAAGTCGAATGGGGTCATATTTCAGGGCCCAATGTGTGGTAGTAGCTGTTTCATGGATCACAAACACAGAACTCAGTTCCTGAGAACGGTTTCAATGAGACAACCCACCATGTACTCCTACATGGCCTCTCACCGCTACCTTTACCAAATCGTGTTCACACACTTAGCTCACCCACAACAGGACATGTTCACAACTTTCCAATTCATCCCCGATGAATCAGACCTGACACAACTCTAAGCAATAGCAGGCATGACAAGCAAACATGAATGAGTAGGCACATCAGGGCTCAAACAACTCCTACTCATGGTAGTGGCTTTCATCTATTTACTGTGGCAATGACAGGTCATGCAAAGGAAAGGGGTTCAACTACTGCAGCATGTAACAGTTGAATCGTTGTTGTCCTAATGTAGTAAAAGAGAGCAGGAGCGAGAGAGTGGGTTTCTATCGGAATGAACAAGGGGGTTTTGCTTGCCTGGCACTTCTGAAGATAGTATAGTTCTTCATCGATGTCATCGAACTCGTCATCGAAACCACGTCTATCGAGAGGGGACAAATACCGGCAATAGAGAAAGAAACACAATCAATGCAATGCACAATATGATGCATGATCATGACATGTCGATATGCTGTGGTTTGAGCTAATGCAACTAGCAACATGTTAAATGGAGTTGGTTTGAACCCTAGGTTCAAATTCAAACTCCATATGTGAGATTTTAAATTCCATTTATATGAATTGGCCTAAACAGCAGCCATAAGTTGTTCTAACATGCATGAAAATGCTATAAACAGATTCCTTGAATTTTTCTGATAATTTTTCATATATAAATTATTTCATTTGGAGTTACGCTTTAATTTCTATGATTTTTAGAAGTTTTGGGCATTTTCTGAAAATAAATAAATCATTTAGATTTATTTAAAAATACATAAAAGCATTTACTGCGTCAGCCTTGCATCATGCTGACGTCATCTGGTCAACAGACGCAGTCCAGGTCAAACCTGACCAGTGGGACCCACTGGTCAGTGTCTCAGTGCTGTTTAGGGACGCTGACGTGTGGGCCCAGTCAATGGCCACGTCAACATGGTCAATGCTGACGCGTGGGTCCACTGGGATTAGTTAATACTAAGTAGAGACTTAATCTAAGCTTAATTAGGTGGCGGGGCCCTACTGTCAGTCTCATAGGTGGTAACTAACTGCATCATTAACCTAAACTAATCTGCCACGTCACATCGCCGGAGTTTACGCCGGCGGCGACCAAAACGCGGCGGAGACACACTGGGTTGGCTCGGGTTTTGCCCACGGTCAACCAAATCGACCGTGGTTTGGTCCTACGCGTAGCTGGGACTCGCGCGCATCTGGTAGGGCAAACAGAAGGGGCTGGGGTGGAGCGAGCTCGCCGGAGTCGAGCTCGTAGCGGCGGCCGGCGTTCGGGTGTTGAGCGAGATGGGGCTACAGAGCACAGGGGGATGGATGGGTGTGTGCGTTTTGCTCAGGGGAGTGCGGTCAGTTCGGTGGTGAGCTCAGACGCGTGCTTGCACGGTCGTAGCCGTGGTGGTGACATGACCGGCGGTGAGGAGCTGTCGGCTCCGATGGCCACGGTGGCTAGAAGGCGCGGACGAGCACGGGGAGAGAGGGGAAAGAGGCAGGGGCTCACGGCGAATCCAGTAGAGGCAACGGCGAGGCCAGGGAGAGACTGGAGCTCGCGAATCCCCGAAGAGTTTGCCGGTGGCCAAAGGATGAAGACGATGTCGGGGACGACGCTGAAGGGCTTCCGGTGGGGCGTGACTCGGTGGAGAGGAAGAGGGGGTCGAGGTGGAGCCTCTGGGCCGGTCAGAGAAGCGAGGGGGTGGCGGTGGATGCCGCTACGGTGAACGGCAGCATCGGCTGCACTCGGTGAGATGGGGATTAGCGAGGAGGGAGCAGGGGGAGAGTGAGAGGGGTCGAGCGGTTCGGGACAATGCCGGGGCGTTCACCCACGCGTCCAGGGGCTCGGCGGCAAGCGGGAGGAGGCGTGGCGCCTCGCGCGCGCGTGCGCTGTCCCAGCTTTGCCTACTGGCAGAGGTTAGAGATGACTGGCACCAGGCCAGTGGGCTGGGCTGTCCACTGGGCCGGCCAGGTAAGCCCAGGTAATCTCTCTCTCTTCTCTGTTTTCTATTTTATATTCTACAATTTGTTTTGGGTTTAGTTTTAACACCAAACCATTTTATAATATCCTGAAAATAATTATGTGGCTAAAAAACTAAAATATACCCAACCACATAAAATGTTCCAGAATTATTGGACATATATTAATTATAAATATATATATATATCCAATGCAAATAGTTATTGAATTAATTCAAAGGCCCAAAATAAATTATTCCTGTGACTCCAAAAATATTGGTTGGGATTTCAACTCATGCCAATATTTTCACAGAATAACGGGAACATTTTCTTGGACTCATTTGATGAGATTTAAATGTTGGTTATTTTTAGAGGTTTTCTGAGGCTTGGAAAATTCCTCAATTCAAATTTCAATTGAATTTAAACATGATGCAGCAACCAAACTAGTCCAATGCCAGGGTAAAGCTAGGGCTGTGACAACTCACCCCCACTAAACAAGAATCTCGTCCCGAGATTCAAGACATGAGGTAAGAAGACAGAGGGGGCACAAGACCAACACAATCTTCATGATCCAAGTTGCACCTCATAAGGTTGTTGATTTGTAGCATACGTTGATCTTGACATCCTCACTTTTGAGATCTTCATCTACGAGATGACGACGGAAAGAAACTCTACTAGGATTGATCTTCTCGAAGATCGAGTTATACAATATCAACTCGCGGAATGAGATGTTGAAACATCTCGAGTTGAGACACAAAACGCATTGAGGGGGATGGAAGAACAATGACAGGGTTTGATTTGGTGGGCAACAATTCCACGCTTAGAAAGATGGTGGATGGTGTCAAGGTGGCGGGGAAATAATTGCCATGATCTCGTAACGGGGCACCTTGGGAAAGGTGACTCAATGGATTGTTCCCTTAAGTGGCAAAAAGAATTACTTTTGATCCATAGATCATTGAAACTCCTCATACCAACTTAAGGCAATTTACAATTGATTGTTTGAAAGATCTCGAAGAAATGGCAAACTCGGACTAGGATGGATGACGTGGACTACCATGTTGAAGACAACGCAATGGATGATTTTTGCTTATCATCAGAGATGGATGGGACCCGTGGTAGGACCACTTTGAGGATGATCCTGGTTAGTAATTACTGAGAAGGGTAGTCCGTAGTAGGATGACACAATGGCGGTGCAAGCTGGGAACAAAATGCAAACGCTAGGAATGATTCTAGTAACTGGGGAGAAACCCAACAGTAGAGAGAGATTCCACTGTTTGAAAGGTTATGGCATAATCAAAGAAACTGAGAACGGATCCCAATTAATGCCGATGATAAATCCTAGTGCTTGCGCGTGCTCTCAAGAACTTGAGCATTTCCGTATTCATCAAGGTTTTACCAATATCCGTGTCAAGGATCCTGGAAACACAACATGCTACCATGATGAATAATGGTGGAAGATGCAGATGCAAAGAAAGATAACACTTTCTCAGATTTCACCTTAGTGAGGCCAAGGGATCAAAATCTGGATGATCGACCGAGAGACATTTAGCGCTCCGCTTCTAATGCTCTCCTTGATGTGCTAGCCTAACCATTCTTTGAAATGGTTTGGTATCTAGAACATCAAGTAGCAGGTCGGACTTCGGAAACACAGAAATCCATAAGGAACTACTATTGGAATAAATTCTACGAGATCCTTATGGGGAGGTGGCCAACTTACTCAAGCAAGATACTACAATAATAGGTCTTCCGGCTGGGTGTGTTGGTCACGACATCCACTTTACCGGGTTACAGAGAGATCAATATTATAGCTCTTGGGAAAACGTCCCAACCATCACATCTGCCTGAGATTCAGATCTGGTTGGTGTCAGGATATTCCAGACTCATCGAGTCTAGAAAGAAAATGAAAGTTTGCAACACAAATCAACGAGATGACATTGCGAGATTCTCAGGAAATGGACTATGGTAGTAAGCTCCAAAACATGAGCTGGTTCTGCTAAACACATGTGAACATGTTGTCCCAGACAAACATGACCACATAGTAGTCTTATAATAAAACACTACCGAGTCCTAGTTGGGAACCATCATCAAGGATATCGAAGTCCTTGCATAAGTCATATGACTAGCTCTTATGAAGAAACTTCTTTTCCCTGAACAAGTCAATCAGTGGCTTGGTGTGCTAGGGATACGTATGGAATGAAGATGATTAGTCTATCAGACCATGGAATACTTCGCACGTGCATGACTGACTTGGGATGATTCCAGAAGAGGTAAAAGCAAACTTTCTCAAATCCACGGCGCAACTTGCATCAAATGCACGTGATTCAAAGGAAGTCACTTCTTTCATCCAAGCGTATGCTTCATGAGCTAGCATGAAGAAATGCTTACAAAAGTTTCCAACACTAGCTTAATGTTCAACATGAATCATGGAGGAGATAAGATGCTACTGATGGGCTCAACAACAACTCTTCGGGATTTCCATATCACTGGAATTCCACCATTATGTGAACAAAGTGATAGCACTGGTCAGTCCCAAAGATATAATGGTGCATGCTTGAGGGGTCAACCATGAGTAAGACAACATTACGAATATCGTTGGTTCTGATTTGATTTGACAATAGCCCATACTCAAGTCAAGGTTTGGACAAGACAATAGATCCAATAAATGATCACGAGGACCAATCGATGAAGATATCATATTTCTTCAACAAACACACACACAAGGATATCCCTTTGGAATGAACTAATTCAGACAAGCTTTTCTTCCAACTCTCCAAGTTGTTGTTTGGCTTAACCAACTAGCTCAGGGATATCCAACATAGATTCTTGGAGAAAGAGTGGTTTATTGGAAAACCAACTTGATCACGAACTCAACATATCGGTCAGGTGACAACCTGGTAATACTTCCGAGAAGATATTCGAAACATCATGAACCACCGATATGTTATTAAGCTCGAGAACAATCTTGCTTTTCAGGGCAAGGCAATATGATCAAATAAGCAAGGGTTTGAATAATCCTAACTCATTGATCGAAAAGTGCACCGGAAATAAGGACTAGGTAGCACGATCAATCCTAGAATAGTGTTTCATTAACCAACACGCTAAGAATGATATTAGTGTCCATTAACTACCGAGCAACACGGTTGCTAGGAGTAGTGATTTCACACATCATGGTTCACTTGCCGGCATTCCGGTTGCGACAACACGGGACCAAGAGATGAAAAATGATGGCAAGAAGAATCACTGCGTTAAGAATTCATGGGAGATAGTGCAATTCTCATGACAATCCTGACATAAAGGGGGTGATACTCCTGGGTAGAACAGATCAAAAGCTGGATTGCCATTTGATCTGCAGAACACAACTACTTTGACCCAATCCTGGATATGGATGAGGTATTGGAGTTTGTTTCTCCTAGTTATTTTGAAATAGAATGGCTTAATGGACCACAAGAATAATAAGCATCGATAACACGGATGCACAATTACTCATGACTATCAATTAATAGGCGATGGTCGGAATATGAATGAAGAGGGACAAATCAAGAGGACGTATATCTATCTGAGTTGTGGATGCATAGATTAATATGTCGAACCAAGTTCAACAGGTTTCTTCCAGATAACCCATGCAGGAAGGTAGAACTGGCAGAATCACAATTATGAATGGAGAACTCCTCAAGAGTACTCTGATTGTGATATTTTGGTTCAAAGAACTTCTGCCTTAATGGTTCATGGTATTTGGAAGAAAGAAATACCACGGACCTCGAGGACTGTCGCAAGGTTACTAAAATCCTAAAGGAATGAGCAAACACTATCAACAGGAGGTAAGTAGGGTGAATCTCGGGTTCAAGAACCCAGGAATAGAATACCTACTACTAAATGGCATCACGGGATACTTTCGAGAATGGGGCCAGAATTATCACACCGGGAACACAAAGCATGGCTAGATTACTAGGTGACTCCCTAAACACCTAGGGTCATATTAATAGCTCCAACATATATGTCCAGGCAACAGAGTACCTCAACAGACTGTTTGGTGTGCTTAATCTGGCCCAAAAGGACATCGGAAACGGGAGGAAAGGATTTGCAAACGCATCAGACTATTTAGAGACCTGGGATGACTCGGACAGCATAACGGCTGTAAATGCTCAAAAAGATTTGAGACATCCTGCAAAAATGGTGGCATAACCTCTCAACATCATAAAATCAAGGTTCTGAGATTAACTAACAACACACGGAAGTAGTAGAAACAGAACTGGGGCTTAAATCCAACAACCTTATAAGTCTATGGATTAGTAACACGTCATCCTGATAGATAGATGAGAAGGCCTAGTTCTTATTCCACGTAGAAAAGAAGAGGTTGACTCAGATCAGAAGGGCATAAGGTCAAGGAGTAAAAAGAGCCTTACGTTCCCTTCCACAATCAATTCCCTTATATAACTAAAGCATTTCTAGACTCAACTTCGACCAGTTTGGCTTGGTAATCCTACAGGCAGCCAGGCTCTGATACCAAAGCTGTCAGGACCCTGATTCCAAGTCACATCGATCTAGCCGGTAACACTACATATCACTTTGCGGCCTCACGCATGGTATTCCCACGGGTGTCGCCTTACCATGGCCCGGGACCGTTTGCGCCTTTTGGCTCACGTATATGATAGTGTCGCTAGCATCCATATGACAGGGAACCCGGGCCGACATGGCTAGTCGTGAACCCAAAGTGGCACCAACATATGGGGACAGGCATACATGAATCACATCGAGCATGTCGGTCAGCAATGTGTGAATTCAGGCTGTAGCACTGGGCTAACAGGACTCTGGGAACCCGGGCTGTAGCAGGCTAGGCAGGACTCCGGATGTCACCGCGTGACATTTCCCCGAGGGGACAGACACAGGAACCAAGTGAAACACATGCCGGCCAGTCAAGTGTCCCGAGCAGTAGTGCTGGGCTAGCAGGACTCCGGTGAACCGGGCTGTAGCGGACTACTATGGCTCATGGAAGCACTAGACTACATTTCCCCATAAGAGAGGCTGCCAAGGATAAACAACTAGATTGTCGGATCCCACACATACCAAGCATTTCAATCATACACACAATATGCTCGATATGTGTAAATACAACATGGCATCACAACATAACTCTACGACTCAAATATTTATTCATTAGGCTCCGAGGAGCGAGATATTACAAACATGGGTCTCATTACCCAACAATCATAGCATACAAATCAAAGCACATGCGGAAGCTTAACATGTCTGAGTACAGACATCTACAAATGAAAAAGGCTGAGAAGCCTGACTATCTACCAGATCCTACCGAGGGCACAAGATCGTAGCTGAGGTATCAAGCTAAATGTCCAAGTGCACACGAAACTACTAGCGAGACTAAAGTCTCTCTGCAAAACATAAATTAAGCAAACGTGAGTACAAAGGTACTCAGCAAGACTTACATCAGAACTAGCTATATATGCATAGGTATCAACAGGGAGGTGGTGTAGTTTAACTGCAGCAAGCCAGCTTTGACTCGGTGGCTATCTTAAACTACGACTGCAAGTAACTCTTTTGAGGTGGCGCACACGAGTCCACATATTCACCATATCAATACACCACTATGGCTCCGCTCCCGTCTCCCTACGAGAACGCCATCCATAGCACTCACGCTTATCTTGCGCATTTTAGAGTATCCACTTTCACTTGTCTATGAACTGTTATAGGCAACCCAGAAGTCCTTTACCACGGACGTGGCTATTCGAATAGTTTTATACCCTACAGGGGTGTACTTCGTCACACATGTTTCCACCACTTAGCGTCTGCACACGACATGTGCTCGGCGGACTTCAAGCGAAAGCCAACGTGGGTGTAGACCACGACCTGACTAACCGCACAAGTCTCTAGTCTAGGTTTATCGCCTATTCGGGCTCCATCCACGAGGAGATCCGGTCGGAGTTTCGCTCACAGCCCCAAACGATGTCTGCAGGGTTCCCGAGACACCAAACGGGCGCCCGGTACACCGTGCCACGGTGTATCTACCGCATCATAGCCCAGCCCTAGGGTCAGCGCTACGCACGGCTGCCAACACATATCCTATAAACACCAGAAACTAGTTTCAACTCCTGGACAGAGGACGAGAGGGGTCAGTAAGTCGAGCGGGGTCATATTTCAGGGCCCAATGTGTGGTAGTAGTTATTTCATGGATCACAAACACAGAACTCAGTTCCTGAGAATGGTTTCAATGAGACAACCCACCATGTACTCCTACATGGCCTCTCACCGCTACCTTTACCAAATCGTGTTCACACACTTAGCTCACCCACAGTAGGACATGTTCACAACTTTCCAATTCATCCCCAATGAATCAGACCTGACACAACTCTAAGAAATAGCAGGCATGACAAGCAAACATGAATGAGTAGGCACATCAGGGCTCAAACAACTCCTACTCATGGTAGTGTGTTTCATCTATTTACTGTGGCAATGACAGGACATGCAAAGGAAAGGGGTTCAACTACCGCAGCATGTAACAGTTGAATCGTTGTTGTCCTAATGCAGTAAAAGAGAGCAGGAGCGAGAGAGTGGGTTTGTATCGGAATGAACAAGGGGGTTTTGCTTGCCTGTCACTTCTGAAGATAGTATAGTTCTTCATCGATGTCATCGAACTCGTCGTCGAAACCACGTCTATCGAGAGGGGACAAATACCGGCAACAGAGAAAGAAACACAATCAATGCAATGCACAATATGATGCATGATCATGACATGTCGATATGCTGTGGTTTGAGCTAATGCAACTAGAAACATGTTAAATGGAGTTGGTTTGAACCCTAGGTTCAAATTCAAACTCCATATGTGAGAGTTTAAATTCCATTTATATGAATTGGCCTAAACAGCAGCCATAAGTTGTTCTAACATGCATGAAAATGCTATAAACAGATTCCATGAATTTTTCTGATAATTTTTCATATATAAATTATTTCATTTGGAGTTACGCTTTAATTTCTATGATTTTTAGAAGTTTTGGGAATTTTCTGAAGATAAATAAATCATTTACATTGATTTAAAAATACAGAAAAGCATTTACTGCGTCAGCATTGCATCATGCTAACATCATCTGGTCAACATACGCAGTCCAGGTCAAACCGGACCAGTGGGACCCACTGGTCAGTGTCTCAGTGCTGTTTAGGGACGCTAACGTGTGGGCCTAGTCAATGGCCACGTCAACATGGTCAATGCTGACGCGTGGGGCCACTGGGATTAGTTAATACTAAGCAGAGACTTGATCTAAGCTTAATTAGGTGGCGGGGCCCTACTGTCAGTCTCATAGGTGGTAACTAACTGCATCATTAGCCTAAACTAATCTGCCACGTCACATCGCCGGAGTTTACGCCGGCAGTGACCAAAACGCGGCGGAGACACACTGGGTTGGCTCGGGTTTTGCCCACGGTCAACCAAATCGACCGTGGTTTGGTCCTACGCGTAGCTGGGACTCGCGCGCATCTGGTAGGGCAAACAGAAGGGGCTGGGGTGGAGCGAGCTCGCCGGAGTCGAGCTCGTAGCGGCGGCCGGCGTTCGGGTGTTGAGCGAGATGGGGCTACAGAGCATGGGGGGATGGATGGGTGTGTGCGTTATGCTCAGCGGAGTGCGGTCCGTTCGGTGGTGAGCTCAGACGCGTGCTTGCACGGTCATAGCCATGGTGGCGACATGACCGGCGGCGAGGAGCTGTCGGCTCCGATGGCCACGGTGGCTAGAAGGCGCGGACGAGCACGGGGAGAGAGGGGAAAGAGGCAGGGGCTCACGGCGAATCCAGCAGAGGCAACGGCGAGGCCGGGGAGAGACTGGAGCTCGCGAATCCCCAAAGATTTCGCCGGCGGCCAGAGGTTGAAGACGATGTCGGGGACGACGCTGCAGGGCTTCCGGCGGGGCGCGACTCGGTGGAGAGGAAGAGGGGGTCGAGGTGGAGCCTCTGGGCCGGTCAGAGAAGCGAGGGGGTGGCGGTGGCTGCCGCTACGGCGAATGGCAGTGTCAGCTGTGCTCGGTGAGATGGGGATCAGCGAGGGAGGGAGTAGGGGGAGAGTGAGAGGGGTCGAGCGGTTCGGGACGATGCCGGGGCGTTCACCCACGCGTCCAGGGGCTCGGCGGCAAGCAGGAGGAGGTGTGGCGCCTCGCGCGCGCGTGGGCTGTCCCGCCTCTGCCTACTGGCAGAGGTTAGGGATGACTGGCACCAGGCCAATGGGCTGGGCTGTCCACTGGGCCGGCCAGGTAAGCCCAGGTAATCTCTCTCTCTTCTCTGTTTTCTATTTTCTATTCTGCAATTTGTTTTGGGTTTAGTTTTAACACCAAACCATTTTATAAAATCCTGAAAATAATTATGTGGCTAGAACTAAAATATACCCAACCACATAAAATGTTCAAGAATTATTGGACATATATTAATTATAAAAAAAAATATATCCAATGCAAATAGTTATTGAATTAATTCAAAGGCCCAAAATAAATTATTCCTGTGACTCCAAAAATATTGGTTGGGATTTCAACTCATGCCAATATTTTCACAGAATAACGAAACATTTTCTTGGACTCATTTGATGAGATTTAAATGTTGGTTATTTTTAGAGGTTTTCTGAGGCTTGGAAAATTCCTCAATTCAAATTTCAATTGAATTTAAGCATGATGCAACAACCAAACTAGTCCAATGCCAGGGTAAAGCTAGGGCTGTGACAATTTACTAGTGTGGATGGGCTGTTTTGTCTTGGGCCGAGAGAAACAATTACTACTAGTACAATGGAGACACTCTACAGCTTCCCAGAAAAACAATTACTACTAGTACAGTGGAGACACTCTACCGCTTCTGGCTCCTCCTAGGTCATTGAAACGTCTCCCTCTACTAAATGTCGTTATACTTTTGTTCACCGACATGCGGGCCATGCAGCGCGCGGGCCCAAATGCCATCCACCAAATTAGAAGGCAGTATGCAGGTGGAGAGTCACCCCGGTCGTAGAACGGCAGTAACGAGCCGTCGTATCACAAAACTCCACCTCCCCGCAGTCTAAGTTTGACGGACAAAGAAACGATCATTTCACTCTTCGCTGAATCCCCTTCTCCCTCACCGTATTCAAGAAAGGCAACACTCCATCTGCCACTGTTCTTCTCTCCGAACAAAGGGAAGGTAAGCAGATCTGTGATGTTGGTATATTTTCGTTCAGAGAAAAAAAAAGAACTTTTGCAAAGCAGTAACCGATCCTCACTCTCTTTTTTGTTTCATTGTCATTGTGATTGTGTTTTCCTTTCAGTGGTCTCCTAGTATTCGTCAGTTTCATGATGGACCAAGGAGAACCAGGCAAAGATCTGCTGATATTGGACCAGACGCGGGAGGCTGATCCCCATGAGACAGAGAGCTCCAAGAAGATGGAGGCAACCACCGAGCCAACCCCAGATACGCTCACGGCCACTACTGAGATGGTTAACGCCCCGTTTGAGGTTACAGCCCCCGTGGCACTGCAGGAGCAGTTTTCCCCCTTCGAGGATGTGTCCCCCCCACTGAGCTGCCCAAGGTGATTTCCTTCTTTGCCAATTTCGATTGTGGTTTTTCATCTAAGTATGTGGTGATTTTTTTAGAAAAGGAAGTATGTGGTGATTAATAATGCAAAATTTTATTAGCTTCGATGCCATGCTATACATAGTGGTTTAAATCACTTGTGTTTCTTATACTGAAAAGTAATTCAGAATTTGTTTCTGTTTCAATTAGAGCCCTGATGCAGACAAGGATTGTGTGGTTGTACATGTCACTCGCTATGAGGCGGACGACCTGAATATACGCACTGGGAAAACAGAGTTCTTAGGCTGTTGGATCCTGGAAGCCATTTGCGGTTATACCAATGAAGAGTTGTATTCCAGCCTCACTGTTGTCAGGCGTGTTGTCCAGGGTGTACTGAAGCACAAGAATTTCAAAGCTACTCATTCGTTTGTGAGGCATACTATTGTTGTCAAGCTTATGCAAGAAGATGACGTGGCATGCCTCCACAAACAAGTTTATCAGTGGCAAGGCCACAAGGTTGTCTTCGTGAAGGTTCACAGGATTGAGCTGCTGCGGGACATCCTCGATGATGTTCATGGCAAGGTCCGTCTTGTGTCTAGCCCAAATTAGATCGATGCATGAAATAGTTGCCCCAGCTAGTGTTTAATAGTAGTTTGGATTGTGTCTAATTATCCGAACCTTGCCTGTTATCGACCCCTCTGGGGCTAGTACTCTGTTTGAATCCGTCTATGGGAACTGCTGCTACTTTTGTGTGCCGTGAATCATGTGAGAACCATCGTAATTGTTGCCGAAACAGATGCGTCCTCACTAGTTTTTTCATGAATATGGCATGGTAATACATAAGTTGTCACAGTTTATCATACGAGCAGTGTGTGTTTTGATGAAATAGAGCACTCATTCGAGAACCGTGCGCCGACGTATACATAAGTACTTGTAAACACTATTGGTTCTACCCCACTTGTAAGCAGTTGTGCAAAACATGACACATCGGCTCAGCTCGCTTCAACACTAGGCTATCGACCAGCTAACAATCAACAATCTGTTGTCTGACATATAAGCAACTATGTATCTTGTTACAGTGGTTCATGCAGTTAATTGAGGCCACAATGTAATAAATTCCAAACGTTCACATGCTAGTCCAGCGCTCATGTGGAACACTTACATTAAACTCGTCTTCATAAAAAATTTGAAAAGCATAAGTTAAGCAATTTTATACATCTCAATGATTCATAGAACATAACAAACATATACTAGTTCACAGCAAAAGACAGAGTTGTGAGAAGGTTTACAAATCAGGAAAAAACAAGCAAGGCTTCTCCGAGCAAAGGGCCTCCCGGCAGGCTTAAATTTCCTGGAGTTCACTCTGGTTTTTTCTTGTTGCCACCATCCAGGGTTAGGTTCTCTCATTCCAGAATAACCAATTATAATTGTGGTCTCAGCTGGAATGTTGAACTGAACCATGTAGTGTACAGATCAGCTGAATTGCTTGTGCATTCCACTAAATTTAAGCACCGCTATTTGCAGAAATAAGCAGACCACAATGCCTCTTGTCCGTGCACCTGTCCAAAAAATCGCCGTGCAGCTGTGCCAACTAGTCCTCGGTACATGGATGAACTGGTAGAAAGTGCATTCTGGACTAGGATGCAGTTGTTTTCGCTCGTCCCTGCACTGCAATCAGGAAGTAAAACGTACGAATCAGCTTCTTTTAGATTGCGTTGGTCATTCTACCTTAGTTACAACCAATGTAGGGATACCTTGAAGATGGGAGGTTAGACGATGGCAACGAGGGATAGCCATCTCATTTTGCGCAGTTGTACTGAAACTGAGGTGTGTGCTTTTGATTGCGCGGATAGAAACGATAAGGAGACAGACATCCCTGTTTGCGCAAATACAAAAAACGGTTATTTAAATAGTGACATATATTACTACTTTCCCCTATTTCCTCTTAGAACCAAGTCCTAGATTCATGCTACAGCTTTCCCACTTTCTTCCCTGTTTGAACCAATGCTTTGAGTTGACTGTATGAACTAGCTTTACTTCTAATAATAGTAGAAGTCTAGGTGGCTTTGGAATAGCGGACGGAAGTAGAAAAGGATCCACACGAAGGGAGATGGGGCAGTAGAGCAAGGCAGGTTTCGAAGGAATATATACCTGAGGGTCGTCGGCATGTGGCAAAGACGACGTCGGGAGGCCACATCTTGGCCACAATACCGCAGGGAGGAATAAGAGGTCGGAGGACTTCCCGAGCCGGCGCTCTCTCGGAGAGAACGGCACAGCCGCCGATCGGGACGCATGGGCAGCCGTTGGTCTCCTCCCTCGTCGTCGACGACAGCGTGAACGATGCACCTACACCCCTGTCCCGGTTGAGGTTGTCCGGCCGGATTTGTGACCAGCCGTGAGCTGAGAGAGAGTGTGGCCACCTATGTGTTGCTTAGATCTGGAGAGCATGAGAGAGTGAACGAGAGGAACCCTAGTAAAGCAAGTGCTAAGGCTCCTGCTTTTATATATAGTGGAGTGATTTTGTTGTACCAGCTTCAAAAAAATGCGCTCCTACGTGTACCCGCGAGTGGGTGTGAGAGAACTAGTGCGTGCGTGCACCGCTTCTCTTCGTGAGAGTACAATATACTATGCCCAAAGAATGTTCGCCGCAAGAGTAATAGTATAAGTGTGTGACGTGTGAGCTAAAATAAAATGTGTGCATCGTCTTTTGTTTTTTAGAAGTTCCGAGGGTAGGGTGTGAAGAGCACATATGTGCGTGACGTCTACCTGCAGATAGACGGTGGGTGCGACGTGCGAGTCTGCGAGAGGACTCGGGAGAGTCGTGACTCGTGAGGGTGCGTCTGCGTGAGAGAGATGAGGGCACGTATCAATGCAATGCATGTGTACGTAAATCATTATCCGACAAACGTTCGCCACAAGCCTTTTCCTGATGAACGCCGTAAGAACCGTTAGATCGGCATCCGACAGTGTCAGTTTTGCCATGTCATTTAACAGAACAGCCACTCCTCCTACACACAAATCTTCCACGTGAGTGTTAGCAACTGTCGTATGCTCCCTCCGTTCCGAAATGCGGTGCATATAGCTTTATTGAAAATTCGAACCTCGCAAACTTTTACCGAGTTTTCGTGTACCAAATTGCACATGTAGAATACCATGTATATATTATTTCATTCATCTTCGAGAGGTAACTATAAAGATGGGTGAGGAGTCCACAAAGAAAGACCATCGTATCACCCGCAGCAATTTCAAGCATCCTTTAGTGGCGAGGAATATCATAGGAACTCTATATGATATGATTTTTATAGGATTTTTTCCTTTAGAGCCAATTGGTTCATAGGAATAGATTCATATACTCCACATTTCAAAGGAAATAAACATGATATAATTTCTATAGCTTTAGAGCCACTTGGTTCATATGAATGGATTCCTATACTCCCTTAATTTCAAAGGACAATAAACATTAGCGTATATTCAATAGAAAAGTTCCTATGATATGAACCAAATTACATCTCTTTTCCAATCCCTACTCATAGGAATTGAGATGCTCCATTTCATCTCTTTCCCTGCAATTCCATGTATACATCTTCTATTCCTAAATAGATAGTACAACCCACTAGTAGCTTTTTTCCAAAACATGCAACTATGGCACAAGAACTATTTAGTGTGCCAATAACTTTGAAAGATGGTCGCTGGATGAAGCTAACCCGACAGTGTAGAGATAGGCAAATCCGAGCACTACTGGCCATTGGATATCATCAACATTCCACCAGATCTGCCACATGTACAATTTAGACGACTCCATGTTGAACTTAAGCATAATGCACAAACCTCAAAACACAAGCACTTCTCCTTTGTTCTAGAATCTTCTGTATCATAATTGATTTTTTTTTTTCTAAATGAATTGCCATTATTTGTTTTTTACTTTATGATTTATAATGCACAACCCCATGAATCTTAACATTTTTATAAAACTAATTGATTTTGAATGAGATGAACTATAAGAACTAAACGAACATCTACATCATGCATATATGACTCAAAGCTTTACATGCTATAGTGTGTATTTATTCATAATTTGGTTTTGAAATCTCATGCGTTCAATACATGTGTACCTTACTAGTTTTGAGTAGAGTAGCAAATTTCACGCGGCCCCGGGTATATCAAAATGCAGGGCCCATGCATCATTGCCTTTCGGTCGAACCTACGTCCACAATTTTTTGTACATACTATATCTCCACTAGTCCCCGAACCCAAAATGTTGCCTCGTTCCCGTAAAACCAAATGGCCCACACATATTTAAGGCGTCGACTCGAACCCGTTTACTACGACGTGGCCCCGCATGCCGTAGTACTCCTACAAACCCTACCGCCGCACTCATCATCGGTTTTCTTCAAGAGGACGAGGGAGAAGCCGATTTGTAGTGGAGGCGCTTTCAAAAAAAGGATCTGTAGTGGAGACCCCTACCCTAGGGTGCCCTAGGTAGCTGTCGCACGCATCATTGTTTTCTCTTTTCTTTATGCTCTTGCACCCTAGAGTGAAATGATGGTTGCTTCGTCCGTCCAGCTTAATGCGGGAAAGGTTGGGCTTTGTGATTTGACCCCTCATCGCTCATTTTCTACTACTACGGCGCTACGACCGGGGTGCCTCCAATTCCAACCGCTGCTCCAAACTGTAATTTGGTGCATCACACGTGGAACAAGATGGTGGATGAGCCACATGTCGGCCAAAGGGGTCCTATTAAGTGTGTCACCATTTCGTGTGCGGACTGACCCTGCTTGAGTTGCTACGCCAACACGACAGGAGCAACCTATCACTTGGTTTTGCTCCTTGGTGAATCCCGACTATATTGATCTAAAAAGATACGTGCTGAACTACCCTCTCTGTCTTTTTTTTATTTTTAGGCGTCTCGGTTTGTAGGGCCTGCACGTAGTTCTAGGTCATCCATTTGACTAACTAGATATGAGTTACTATGTCACAAAAAGTATATCATCGGATTCTTAAGCGGATGTAGTTGTATTTAAAAGTCGAGGGCGGGGCTTTTCCTGCGCGGTAGGCGGGGTAGTTCTGCCTAGTCGGTTCGACAGAGACGCGAGAAGAAGAGGGAGTAGGCTGCGCAAACGTAGGGCTGTGTGATTTGACAGCGAGTTACTGCTGGACAGGTGGGGCCCCATGATTTGACTTGCCATTATCATTTTAACTGCGGCACTACGACCGGCGTGAGTCTCCCAATTTCTGACCACCTCCATAGAGGTGCCTCTCCCAATGCTCCAGCATGTAGTAGAGGCTGGCTCTTGCATGAGAGCCCACTTCTCCACTTTTTCCTTGCCTCTCTTTCCTCCACATATGCAAAAATGCCATGTAAAGCGCACTATTGTACTTACTTTTACTTGCTCCTACAGGTGCTTAAGCTTGCCACATAGGCATAAAGTCTGATGTGGCAAGTTAATCAAGAAGAGAGAGACTAGTTTGGTGACCCAAGGAAGAAATAGTGCTAAGTGCGTATACCTAGGTGAAAAGACAATTTTGAGTCTATAGCAAATTAAATGAAGCAAACTTAGCAACACTATTCCATTGGAAGAGGTCACTCCTTGGCAAATGCAATAAATACTAGTACTCCCTGTGTCCCATAATATAAGAATGTTTTTGGCACTACACTAGTGTCAAAAACATTCTTATATTATGGGACGGAGGGAGTACGAAGAAGAGATAGAGAGGAGTAAAAAATAACACTTATAGCCAACCTTGTTGTAGTATGAGTGACTAAGTGATGACTATGTATGACATGCCAACATCAGATAGCCTAACACACCTTGTTAAATCTCCAAGGGCGCGACTGCGCGAGCGACGCGATGGTCGTGGTAGGCGCGACCATGATACGGGCTGCTGGCAGCCCTTGGATCTGAGATCAAACGGTCGCATGCTAAGTTGCTGAAAATTTGCAGAATAACCCTCCAGGATAGGATATTCACCCATAGGTCTAGAATCACGCCATGCAACCATTCGATCTCAGATCCAGGGGCTCTCGGAAGCCCGTATCATGGGAGAATGGAAAGCCACTACCCTGTCGTTCACACGCTGGCAGTTCGCTCCTACTCGTCCCCGCACGTCCTTCAATACTACGGCGGTTCGCTCCTAGTCATCCCGTCCATTCACATTACGGCAGTTCCACTAATCCTAACCCTCCTCCCAAATCCATGGCGTCCCAAATCTCCACGATTGATGGTGAGTACAAGTTTAGAACCATCACCGGCGATGAGTTCGACGTCATCTACACCCGTTCTTCCGCGACAGTGAAAGGATGCCTTTCTCGCTTCAGACGCATGTTCAAAAACTCAGATGATGAGTGGGTCGCTGGGCTAGATGTTGAGTACACCACAGTCCTGGGACGAGAGAAGGATCTAAAGGACGAAGAGAGGAAGAAGCCCGCCGTGATCCAAGTTTGCGTACATAACGTTTGCTTGGTCTACCACATATGCCATGCCGATGTTGTGTGCCAGGATTTTAAGAACTTCCTCAAGGACAAAAGAGTGAAATTCGTTACTGTAGGCTTTAAGAACGACAGGGATGTCCTGCGTCGGATAGGTCTCGTTGTAGGCCAGCCCTTCGATCTCCAGAAGGCAAGCCTGGTGTCCTCCTCTCAACCTTCAATGCTGACCCTGGCAGGAGCCATGGTTCATCCTTCGTACCGTAAACTGGAGAAACCTCATTACACGTTTCATCATCATGCATGGCAGCGGAATGTACTAGATATAGACCACATCCACTACGCTGCAATGGATGGCTACCTTTGTTTCAATATCTACAAGGGTTGGATGAAGAGCAACATCCAAGTATGCGGTTCAAGCAAAGAAGTATCGGCTAAGAGGGAGAGGGAAAAGGACGAAGTCGAGGACGTGGATGAGGACTCCGAGTAAGGTGGCAATGTCGTTGCTCATGGTAGTTCTAAACTTCTAATGCAGTGTCTACCGGATTAGTTGCATAGTTTAATTTCAGGTGTGCTTAGTTTAATTTGAGGGGTGTGTTGTGCTGAGCCCCCAGCAGAACTATGTTATGTTTCTTCTTGTTACTTTAACTCTTCAGTATGTACATACTACTAGTATTTCTTTAATAGAATTTAGCACCCCAATTAAGCACGTAATAGCTTTTTTAATAGTACTATATGCATAATTTGGCGACGAGCGCTCTCTATATGTACCACCTTTTTTTTAATTTCAATTTTTGCTCCATGGCGCAATCCATCGATAGTACTACTGTACAAAAGTATACATTTTTTAAAAGGCTAGAGTATTGTTCATCACATATATAGCCAGCCAAATTCTTAACCTAGAACGATGAACAAGCCATGTAGTAAACCGATACGAAGGAATTATAGTAAAAATGAGGTGATTTTACCGAGCGATCGGTGGGGGAGCATAGCCTGTCATGCGGTCCCACGTGTCATGATGTACCAAGGCGATGCGTGTGTCCCTCTTGAGGCTGAAGCAATACTACGTGGTTTGAGATGATGGCAAACCGAAGTGTGAAATATTGGTTGCTTCGTCCGTCTAGGAAGGTGCGACATTGTGATTTGACGTCTCATTGCTCATTACTACTACTGGGCCAGTACGAGTGGGGTGCGTCCCCCTGCTGTTCTGCACTGTTATTTGGTGCTTGACACGTTGACCCAGTTTCTATATGTCCCACATGTCGGCGACAGGAAGTACATAATTCATGAAAGGGAGCGTCGACGGAGGAGTATACTACAGAATTCATGAAAGGTAGCGACTTAGTTTTGGAAAAATCTGTTTTTACGGAGTACATACCCACTAGGGTTTATAGGGCTCATCTAAAAAACATTAATTTTCCGTTTGATAAGTCTCAATTCTACTATACTAGTAGTAGTACCATTACATGTTGGATTTCGAGGTGCGTTAGATCACCCGATGCAAGCAGTGTCAAGAGGAAACTAACCAATGCATGTACAAGTTCATGGAAATTTAGTGGTCATTCATGCATTCATTCTAATTAATGCCTCGGTAAACATAACTTCTTGAGAAAAACGAGCGTACTAATTACTTGTGCAAACTACGAAATTAATTCGACCACTCACCGTCTACCTTGGTTGGAGAGATTTTGAAATTGAGCCATAAACTGGAAAGGAGGGAGTAGTAACTTTTGTCTCGATTACTATTTGTGGCCTTGTATAGATGCAAAATGTATTTTTTTTATAGTGGCCTTGTATAAGTAAATGGAGGGAGTACTAACCAAAGTACGTAGTAGGGACGAGGAGTGAACAGAGGGAGTAGTAAAATTTTCTCCTCGTGCTGCGAGCCACCGCGTGCGTGGGCGAGGGAGCGGGCGTAAAGGCGACTACTACTACTACTCGTAAGCAAGCTTCACCTCATCCTGTTAGTCACCGCGCCCGTGGGCGGGGGAGACGGCGTACTAAGCAAGCTTCTACTCGTTCTGTGAGTTGACGGGACACATCAAAAGTACTCCAGTGTATAGAGCCTTGCCTCTAAGGTAGGCCCCACATGGTTTGCCTCTTTTTTTAATTTAACATAACTCGTCAAGTCGCAATGTGTTTGTTCACCCGTGGTAGACAATCCTTCCTCCACCAAGTGGACAACCAGTACACGTGCCAAATTACCACGTGGGTTGATACGTCCATTTTGCATCATGCTTTCATATCAATATTTATTGCATTATGGGCTGTTATTACACATTATGTCACAATACTTAAGCCTATTCTCTCTTATTTTACAAGGTTTACATAAAGAGGGAGAATGCCGACAGCTGGGATTCTGGGCTGGAAAAGGAGCAAATATTAGAGACCTATTCTGCACAGCTCCAAAAGTCCTGAAACTTCACGGAAGATGTTTTCCAAATATATAAAAAAATACTCAGCGGAAGAAACTCACCGGGGGGCCCACACCCTGCCCACGAGGGTGGGGGGTGCACCCCCCACCCTCATGGGCCCCCTGGTGGCCCTCCGGTGGCCATCTTCTGCTATATCGAGTCTTTCGATGGGAAAAAATGATAAGCCATCTTCTCGGATGAAACTCCACCACCACGAGGCGGAACCTTGGCGGAACCAATCTAGGGCTCTGGCGGAGCTCTTCTATCGGGGAAACTTCCCTCCCGGAGGGAGAAATCATCGCCATCGTCATCACCAATGCTCCTCTCATCAGGAGAGGGCAATCTCCATCAACATCTTCATCAGCACCATCTCATCTCAAAACCCTAGTTCATCTCTTGTATCCAATTCTTGTCTCCAAGTCCAGGATTGGTGCTAGTAGGTTGCTAGTAGTGTTAATTACTCCTTGTAGTTGATGCTAGTTGGTTTAATTGGTGGAAGATCATATGTTCAGATCCTATATGCATATTAATACCCCTCTGATTATGAACATGTTTATGCTTTGTGAGTAGTTACTTTTATTCCTGAGGACATGGGAGAAGTCTTGCTATTAGTAGTCATGTGAATTTGGTATTCGTTCAATATTTTGATGAGATGTATGTTGTCTCTCCTCTAGTGGTGTTATGTGAACGTCGACTACATGACACTTCACCATTGTTTGGGCCTAGAGGAAGGCATTGGGAAGTAATAAGTAGATGATGGGTTGCTAGAGTGACAGAAGCTTAAACCCTAGTTTACGCGTTGCTTCGTAAGGGGCTGATTTGGATCCATATGTTTCATGCTATGGTTAGGTTTACCTTAATACTTTTGTTGTAGTTGCGGATGCTTGCAATAGAGGTTAATCATAAGTGGGATGCTTTTCCAAGTAAGGGCAGCACCCAAGCACCGGTCCACCCACATACCAAATTATCAAAGTACCGAACACGAATCATATGAACGTGATGAAAACTAGCTTGACGATATTCCCATGTGTCCTCAGGAGCGCTTTACATCATATAAGATTTTGTCCATGCTTGTCCTTTGCTACAAAAAGGATTGGGCCACATTGCTGCACCTTATTTACTTTTGTTACTTGTTGCTCGTTACAAATTATCTTATCACAAAACTAGTTGTTACCACTTATTTCAGTACTTGCAGAGAATGCCTTGCTGGAAACCGCTTATCATTTCCTTCTGCTCCTCGTTGGGTTCGACACTCTTACTTATTGAAAGGACTACGATAGATCCCCTATACTTGTGGGTCATCAAGACTCTTTTCTAGTGCCGTTGCCGGGGAGTGAAGCGCCTTTGGTAGGTGGAATTTGGTAAGGAAAAATTTATATAGTGTGCTGAAATTTACTATCACTTGTTACTATGGAAAGTAATCCTCTGAGGGGATTGTTCGGGGTATCTTCACCCCGACCAGTAGAGCAAAGAGTTGCTCCTCAACCTACTGAACCTACTAAAAATGAAAATGAAAATGAAAATGCTTGCTTTGAAGTTCCTGCGGGTATGATAGAAAAACTGCTAGCTAATCCTTTTTTAGGAGATGGAACAAACCATCTTGATGAACATCTGATATATGTGGATGAAGCTTGTGGATTATTTAAGCTTGCAGGTGTACTCGGAGATGTTATTAAGAAGAAGGTCTTCCCTTTATCTTTGAGGGGAGATGCATCGAGATGGTATAGGCTATGTGATGATATGAGGTCTTGGAATTACAAACGATTAAAATTGGAACTCATCAGAAGTTTTATCCTATGCATCTTGTTCATCGTGATCGCAATTATATATATATATAAACTTCTGGCCTCGCGAAGGAGAAAGCATCGCCCAAGCTTGGGGGAGGCTTAAATCAATGTTATATTCATGCCCCAATCATGAGCTCTCAAGAGAAATGATTATTCAAAAATTTTGTGCTCGGCTTTCTGGTAACAATCGCACCATGCTTGATACTTCTTGTGCTGGCTCTTTTATGATGAAGACTATTGGATTCAAATGGGATTTATTGGAAAGAATTAAACACAACTCTGAATATTGGGACCTCGACAATGGTAAGGAGTCAGGTATGACACCTAGTTTTGATTGTGTTAAATCTTTTATGGATACCGATATTTTTCGTAAATTTAGCACTAAATATGGACTTGACTCTGAGATAGTAGCTTCTTTCTGTGAATCTTTTGCTACCTATGTTCATCTCCCCAAGGAGAAGTGGTTTAAATATCATCCTCCCATAGAAGTAAAAGTATCTACACCTATTAAAGTTGAAGAAAAGACTATCACTTATGATAATCCTGTTGTTCCTACTTCTTATGTTGAGAAACCACCTTTCCATGTTAGGATAAAGGAT